>NC_134082.1:145927795-146230825 GCF_000715075.1 Nicotiana tabacum
GATACCGCACCACAGTCCGCACATCAACCGGGGCAACCCCCTATATGTTGGTTTATGGTACATAAGCCGACATTCCTGCCGAGGTGGAAATTCCCTTATTAAAAATCATACAGGAAGCAAAGCTAGACGATGCAGAATGGTTGAAGAATCGTTATGAGCAGCTAGCTCTTATAGATGGAAAGGGAATGAATGCAGTTTGCCACAGTCAGCTTTATTAGAACAGGATGTCCAGAGCCTTCAACAAAAGAGTCAAGCTGAGACAGTTCACACCGGGGCAACTAGTGTTAAAGAAAATCTTTCCATATCAAGATAAAGCCAGAGGGAAATTCTCTCACGACTGGCAAGGTCCGTACATGGTTCACCTAGTTCTAACAGGAGGAGCCCTCATACTCGCAGAAATGGACGGAGAAGTCTGGCCAAAACCGATCAATTCAGATGCAGTCAAGCGTTACTATGTGCAATTTTCATGATTTCCTCATCGATGTAATTGATCTACGCCTGACCTGATTCCCGTTTAAGAGGGGATACATAGGCAGACCTATGGGTTCGGTCACAATTCAATAAATTTTCATTTCCCCCCGCAATTGGAAATTGGGGCAGAATTTTGAGGAGGACCCTCAAAATTCCATAGCAAGAGAGGTTGCAATGTCCTGAACCACGTCACAGTTGTCGATTCATCTAAAAGTTGTTTCTTAATTATATACTTATATCGTATTTTTACAAAAAACATGCATGTTTATTACTGAAATTACCTTGTTTAGCAACGCTACCCCAATGATACATACAGTCTTACCAGATCAAAGTCAAGCGGGTCAAGCAGAGCCAGCGGGGATACGAACTAACCTCCCTTTTACAAAACTCACGATTTTTCTTTGGATGCAGGCACTTGAGTTGTAAAATCATCAAATATAATATACGCTCACTCACAAAGTTCAGGAATACAACTATGCGAACCATTGCACTTGCTCGCAGCTGCTATCCGCACACAACAGTGTCCCCAGCAAGCACAATATCCCCAGAAATCACGATACTGCAATCCGCTATCAGCTAAGAAAACTCTATTGTCGTTTGCCCTTTTTACTTCCTACATAAAGCTACCATTCTGCCTTCCGAGACTAAGCATTGTCTCCATCTGCATTTCCTGCATTGCATAAGGCTACCATTCTGCCTTTCGAGGTTAAGCTCTACCTCCATCTGCATGGCTAAAAGATCGCCACCTTATTTACATTTGCATTGGCTGAAAGATCACCACCTTATTTACATTTGCATGGCTGAAAGATCGCCTTCTCATTTACATTTGCATTGGCTGAAAGATCGCCATCTTATTTACATTTGCATGGCTGAAAGATCGCCACCTTATTTACATGTGAATTGGCTGAAAGATTGCCACCTTATTTACATTTGCATGGCTGAAAGATCGCCACCTCTACATTTGCATGGCTGAAAGATCACCACCTTAATTACATTTGCATGGTTGAAAAATCGCCACCTCTACATTTGCATGGCTGAAAGACCACCAACTTACTTACATTTGCATTGGCTGAAAAATCGCCACCTTATTTACATTTGCATGGCTGAAAGATCGCCACCTCTACATTTGCATGACTGAAAGATCGCCACCTTTACATTTGCATGGCTGAAAGATAGCCACCCATTGCATCCCATCGGCTGAAAGATCGCCACCTACTGCATCTCATGGGCTGAAAGATCGCCAAATCATCCGAAGGTGTCTTTGTTCGGAGGTACCATTTTCATAGCCCGAGAACACCATATCATGTCCTGAGGACCCCTTTTCAATCTTTTGCATATCATTATTCAAAGGCATCATGGTTTGGAGGCATCATTCTCATAGCCCGAGAGCATCATTTCATGGCCTGCGAATCCTTTATTATACGCTTCATGGCCCAGGACATCATGGCCTGAGGACGTCATCCTAACCATCCAAAGACAACATTCATGGTCCGACAGGAACTTGCATCATGTTTAAATTTACACACAATATATGCTTGTATTACTTATTTGCAGGTAAACCGACGAGCAACGACTATCTCAGAAGGAGCAATCTCGCTCCAGTTCCCGCACCCCTATTAGACCTTAACCATTCATCCCGATCTAAATATTGTGTCCGTTCTTGAAAGTCTCCTCGAACCCTTTCGTTCGGTCAAAATTGGCCATCATATCTTTACTCGACAACTCTTCCATCCTTCCCGGGTAAAGAGGGGCGGCTGTTGATACCCAATTTTTTCCTTTATATTTTCAATATGCAAAATACTCTCAAAATAGAATATATATGCATATATAAGTATGTCCCACAGTTTCAATATTTTTCTCTTATTTTTAAGATTTTTTAAATCAATTTATTGCCTTATTTTAGCAAGAAAAAACCCAATAATTATTCCCAAAATTGTCATTTTGGCAATTCACTTATCAGATTCTCATATTTATATTAAAATATAGTTAACATAATTTTTGCATATTTTTACAAAATTTATTTAGTATTTTTAAGCTAAAATTGCAATATTAGCCTATTTCAAGATTTAATTGTGTTTATAATTATAAAATTGATTCCAGTATTTTTTATTTTCATCATTGTATGTTATTAATTATTTTAGTACCTTTAATTTACTCCCATAAATTATTTTACTATTTTTTATAATTTTAAAAGGGAAATATTGTCTATTTAAATAATAGCCCAATTCGTTTCAATTTTAGCCTAAAATGTGACCCCAAATTGGACCCCAATTTCCAGCCCAATTTAAATTAAAACCCGACCCAGGCCCCAATTACCCCTATCTTACCCAAAACCTTATTAAATCATGGCCGTTGAACGACCCTCACTCGTTCTTACCATTTTTAATTCCAAACGACCCCCCAATACCCCTCATTTCCTCACTCGTCTCTATCTCTCTACCTCTGGTTCTCTCTAGAACCTTGCCCCTTTCACCTCCTCTCCGATGAGTTCCCTTCATTTTTTTCGGCCACCTTCTGACTTGAATCCATGGTGGTTTCACCACCCACCAAGCCACATATGGCTTATCACGTTTGGTTACTAGAGCTTCATGACTCGACCACGAAGAGTTGGGTCCAGACCTCTGTTGATTCAAGTTCCACGGCCATCTCCGGCCTGCTCTGGCGAGCCATGCCTGTTTCGAGCCTGGCCTCGACTCCTCTTGTTTAGATCCAAGCCTTTCATCATTTGGGTTCCTCTGAAAGCCCTAGCTTTTGAGGTTTTTCTAATCTCTTTAGATCTATTCCAGATCTATGCTTTCCCTAAAGTTTTTAAACGGTTTTCTTTCAAAAAAAACTATGCTTTCAAAACCATTTCTTTTTTTTTTGATCTAGGGTTTTCTGAGTTATTTAGATGTTTCTCCGATTTTCTCTTTCTTTCGTGTGTTTCTTCTACTGTATTTTTTCTTTACTGTGTTCTTGTGTGTTTCTTATTAAGTTTCCTCTACTGTGTTATTATTAGTTTTCTTCTACTATGTTATGTATTAGTTTCTTCTACTATGTTTTCTTTGAGCGCTTCTACTGTGTTTCTCATGTTACTCTTCTACCATGTTTCTCATGAGTTTCTGTTGCTGAAGGAACATGTTAAAAGTTTCAGTTCTTTTCTAAGACCTCTGAACCTGTTTCGACTTAATTACTTGCCCTCTCATCTCCGCACTCGACTGATGGTAGAAACCCTAGAATTTGGGAGGTTTCCAAGTTTGGAAGCCATTGGCTATGTGATTTGCCTGAACTGGTTTTATCTCAAAAGAAACCCTAACTCATTCAGACCTATTTCGAGTCTTTAAACTGAGTTTTGAAGTCCTTGTTTTTCATATGATTCTGACTTTTGCTAAACTCTTCTAAGGTCTTTTACAATGGATTTTTGTATGCTACTAGATGCTACTTCTCTTCTACATTGCTAACCTATGTGACAACCATGCTCCTATAGTCTATTATCTACTGATTTTACAATGACACGACATCTTCTTTCAGCTTAACATGTTTGTATGCTCTTTATATGTGCTGGACTTCCCCTCTAAAAATGGCTTTCAAATCTTAATTAGTTTCAGACTTCCTTGTATATAGGTTTGATTGATTTCCTTCCTTATTTGCTGATTTCCCTATGACTCGATTTAAGTTACTTGACTTTCCTTAACTTTTCTGACTCGGTTCATTTATGGACAATTGATTACAAAATCTTTGATCCTTGATTTACTGGCTACTAATTGATTTTTCTTACCTTATTTATGTAATCGTGTATTTCAAAATTCTGCCCTTAAGTAACTTTTTATGTATTTAGCCCTAATTGCATGCTTTGCACAAGATATTTATTTGATTTCTTCCCTTAAATAGTTTTCCCGTTTGAATCTGAGTTCCTTAATTAAAGGAAGTCTTGTGTGATTGATTCTTAATTGATATTCAGTTCCTTAACTGTTTTCTTACCTTATTTATGCCTGTTTTTCACACTATAAATACACGACTCTTTTATTGACACAAGGGAATCACTCAGTCATAGTCTTTCTGAACTTACATTTATACGCAATAGTATTCTCTCTTCTTGTCTGCACTGTGACTTGTTTACAAGACCTACTGCTTTTCTCTATTTGTTTCTTTGAAACTGGTATGTCCTGATTTAAGCTTTAGTACCACAACAATGTGTTTATTTACGCTTTTGTATCCATGTCTACTTACTGTTTCTGTATAGTTCAACACTTAAATTAGTATGATGGCTTCTTTCTGCCTGTTTCTATTATGAAACCCAAACCTCTGCCCCTATGTGTTTGAGATACGGTTTAAGGCATGGCAATATGCAAATTATTGTCCATGAATTAAATTTGATCCCTTGGGATTCTAGCCTCTAAATAGTGTGTTCTAACAGGCTTATGGGTGTGCTAGCATTCTCCATTGTTGGGTATGCCCACAACCTGCCCTTGCCTCTTTACACTCTCCCCATTACCCCTGAACCCCTATGTGTACTTATTTGTAACTGTTTCCCTCCCATTTCCCACTCTCAGAATTTTGTTCCTGCACTTACACTGTCTATTAGTCTTTAAGTTCTGCCCCACCTCTTGTGAGCCTTGCTTTGGGACCTTGAGTTCCCTTTGAACTTGGACACTTGAGGGCTGGCCTTTCCACACTGCACTTGTCTTAATCTGGTAATACGTTTGGGTGTGAGCACTGCCCGGAGTTCATTTGAAACTCCTAGGGAACTCTGACACGCTCAAATGGGAGAAAGGCTTTGGATCATGAATCTGTTGGAGTTGGTTTACCTCATATTTTAGAGATAAAGTCTGAATCAGGCTCTCATTGGTTGTACTTTTATTTTCTAATGTATTCTTTTACTTTATTCTGGGCTGTAATAATTTTGTAACAAACATTGGGGATGATTAGTGAAAAGGGCGGGTAATTATGTATGCTAAAAGGGTAGATACCATGTCTATAGGAATTCTGCATTCTCACATAGATACCATGTCTATAGGAATTCTGAATTTTGCATTCTCACATAAATACCACGTCTATAGGAATGTTGAATTCTGCATAGATACCACGTCTATAGGTTTTCAAATTCTGCACATTCAAATGCATATAGAAGCATGTCTATAGGGAATTCTGAATGTCCATTTTCATATAGAAATCATGATCATAGGTCTGCTACTCTTGTCTAGAAATCATGCCTATAAGTCAATCTGAATTCTGCATATGCATATAGAAAATATGCCTATAGGTCTTTCTGAATCCTGTATATCCATTTTCTCATATAGAAATCATGTTCATAGGTAACAAATTTCTGCACCTAGATACCATGCTCATAGGACTTAAACATTCAATTGCACTTAGGTATCATGTTTTAAACAGAATTCAACATCTAGATATCATGTTCATAGGTTTAAGACGAGTCTTCTGCGTTTTTATACTATGTCTACAAGGTTTTTAAAATTAGTAATGCTTAGAAAGCATGCCTATCTGAGTTTTTAATTGAATCTGATTCGCCTCATTTAATGTTAGATATAAAAACCAGTAACAATAGATACTGTCTGTTGCAGAGCTTATAATCAATTTGTTTGAATTCTGCCTTTCTTTTAATAATCTGAGTTTATCACTTAACCAGTTTAATGAGTACGCATATAGAGTTTCAAATAATTCATTTAAAGTTTTACTGTCTTTTGAATCATGCCTATAGGACCTTTGTCCTAACACTTAGGCAAGCCTTGGGGTGATAACTGTAAATTGAATCTGTTATATTAACTATCACCAGCCGGTAGGCCTGATTTGGGCTTCTTATCTGAAATATGTAATAAATCAGTCTGCCTCAACCTCTAAGTTCTTTCATATTCAGTATTTAATCAGACCCTAAACAGTACGTGTGAGACATGCTAAATTATGTGCTTCTTTGACTAAAGGAGGTATATCTGAGCCCTTTTGCCTGTTATGTGCTTTCCCCCAATTTATTATACATGTTCTTGCATGTCGCCTTAGAATTTTGCCTTTGAAACTACAAATAAGCTGATATCCCTTCCCTTTAGAATTAGTAGTCCTAAATGCCTCTAGGAATGATAGGATTGGGGCGGGTAATAGCATGCAATGAGTAAACGAGACCATTCCGCGCTTTAATACCTTAACGAGGTGGGAAAGGTAGATATGGATATGATGACTACGCGATAATGCCACTCGTAACCCCTCATTGAGGAGTGATTACCGGGCATTGTGTGGGGTGATCCATATTAGTAATAAACCTAGGACCCCTTTCCTTTATTTCTTATCTCTTTTAAAGAGCTTCAAACTCTTTTTTTAAGAAAAATCAGCTTTCTTTTAGTTCTTTCCAACTTTATTTGTTTGTAAACCCTTATGTGAAAATTCCCTCTTATTTGAAGTTTTATTCATTTACGTGTTATTTGCACCTAAGTTCACAACAATAGTCTGGCCGGGAACCACACTAGTGGATCCTGAGGGTTGCCTAACACCTTCCCCTTGGGATAATTTCAAGCCCTTACCCTATCTCTCGTTAATCAAATCAAACTCTCTTGGTGACCTAATGCACCCTAATCATTAGGTGGCGACTCTTCAAATTCAAACCCACTTCCCAAAAAGGGAATGAGTTGTCCTCCCAAATGTCATAAACCCGATTTCGCTCGAGAAAAAGGGGGCGCGACAGAGAAATGTTCAAAATATATCTAAGGCCATGGGCCGTCAGTAAACAAAAAGGGAAGGAATGAACGGGACTCGTCATACGGGAATCTACCCCGCACCAAAATCACGATAAGCGAAAACAAATATAAAGTACAAGGCAAATAACAACAAAAAATTCTTCTTTATACAAAGTCACCACGCTAACGGTCGTATATTACGCACGGTCCAAGCCAACAATTAAAAAAAGAGGAACAACGACAACCGACTGTGAACTGGTTTTATCTCAAAAGAAACCCTAACTCTTTCAGACCATCTCTAGGAAGCTCTCCCTCATAATCTGCGCCCTCTTCGGCCTCTGGAGTCGCAGAGTCATAACCACAGTTGACACGAGCCTCTCGCGCCGTTGCCCGTGCTCCTTCATATGCGGCCTAAGTAATATTGCCCGCCTCCCACAGGCTCTTGTATATATCTCGCTGAGCTTCAGCATGAACCTAAAGCTCATGTATGCGGCGGGGAACATCGGTGGAGGAAGACTCAATTTGAGCCAACAACCGCTCCTTTTCAGCCTCAAGAGCGGCGACCCAATCTCCTAAGGTCGAAGCTTCCCGGTCGATCTCACCATTGAGCTCCTCAAGCCTCACCTCCATTAGCGTTGCCATCACTCTCTCCGACTCCTACTCGGACTGGAGGACACGACTAGTGTTCTTCAGGGCCGCCGCCCTTGCTGAAGCCGCAAACCAGGCACTCTCGATACTCTCCAATCCGGCGACCTTTCTCTCCAACTCGGCCATCTTTCCCATCCACTCTGCACTCATCGCCTCGACCTTGATGAGATTTTGATCCATCTCGTCATGCATTGGCCTCAGTTTCCCCTGCATATAGTCACACTCCGCGGCCACCCCCTTTACCACCTCGAGCTCTTCATCCTTCGCGCGAAGTTGCTCTTCGAGCACATTGTTCCTACAAATGCTTCCATTAACTGTTGGTGTCTCTTCTCTTATTCCTCGCCGAGGGATCGAGCACCAGGATTCTCCTTCAGTTGTTCGTGCATCTCACGACACTTGTTGCAATATCGTTGATACTTTTCAAATATCTTCAAGAAAATCTTGGCCCGAATGTTGGCCCTGCACATACTCTCCAACTCCACTATGTACGTCTGAAAAGCGAGAAGAGGAGTTAAAGCCAAATCAACAAGAAAAATGAGAGAAGTATAAAAGAAAAGCGCAACGTACTCTCAAGCCTATAACGACCACCTCATTCATCAAATCGATATCAGGAACGTTGCGGAGAGCCTCATTCTCGGTAGCAGAACACAAAATGTCGAACTGTGGCACCAGATCCTCCGTGTCCCTAGGAGATTAACATCCGAACAAATCTCAAGAATATAGGCCGGTCCTCCCGCACGAACCACCGAGTGGGTAATACCCTCCTCAAACATCCTAACATCATCAAGATCGAGGTCCGATTTGGATTCGTAATCGTAGACCACAATGCCTTTTCCTCTTTCAGCAATTGAGGAGGAAGCACGACCAGGTACGGAAGATGAGGGTATGTCCGAAACCACAACGGCAACCTCAAAAATCTGGCCCCCGTCACGACAGGTTGTTGATCAACGACAACAGTAGGAACCTCTGTCGATGGGGCAGATACGACGACTGTCTCCATCTCTACGGGAGGAGTGGTATCAACCCCCACCCCAAATTCTGCCAAGGGAGAGTCCTCCAGGTGAATTACGTCGGAGGCGCTGCCTCGAATTCTCGAATTCCAGTTAGGACCTCAGTTTGAGAAGTGGCCTCCGTAGGAATAACCATGGCCGCGGACTCAACTAAAGCATCCCTCGACGAAGACCGGGCGGTAGGCAATGTCACCGGACGAGCAGACGATGCCGGCTGACGAAAAGCTAAGGGATGAGTCCTCACTCTCCGCACTCTTCTTGTCATCGACAAACAACACATAGGACACTAATTAGAAAGAGAGGAAAATAGCAAACAGAAACTACACCTCAATGTAAGTGGCCTTCGTCCAAATATTTCATAAAAGGTCGACCAAGTGCGAACCCCTGCCGTATGGGGAAGGATGGCGCTCACCCACTCACAGATACCTTCGACAGATGGAAGGGGCAATTTCTCGGCTACAGAGACATAACATGGTTTAGTATTGTCACTGAAAGCACCCGGATATCTCGCCGACTAAAAACATAAGAAACTTATGTGCAAAGTTCCACTTCTCAAGGAACCCCATTGGATCTGCCACAATGTGCTCGGTCCGTACATAGAAGTAATTCTCATATAAACAACTGTTAGCCCTGTCGTCCATCTTCACCACCAGACTCTTCGACCCCCGAGGATGCATGTGAAGCATCGTTCCGCGAATGAGTTGAGGGGCGAAGATATTGAGCATGTGATCCAGAGTGATCTCACGGCCAGCGAGTTCCGCAAACTTGAGCAACATAAGGAATAGCTTGTACAGGTACAACGAAAGTTGGGCGGGGCATACCTCATAAAAGCGGCAGACATCTACCACCAGGGGAGGGAGAGGAAGTGTGTACCAAATAAGTAAGGGGTAGGCGTAAAACACGCAGTACCCAGGACGATCAAAATGAACTATGTCATTCCCTATCGCCGATGGCATGTCAACGTAACCGGGGATCCCCCACCTAGTTTTCAACTCTGCAATATCTTCTTCTTTCATAATAGAAGGGACAAGTTCTGGCTCCACCGCGGAACAACCACTGTAATCGTTCCATTCTCGCTCAAGACGAGGCAAGATCTCGACTACTGATGGAACCTATTTATCTTCCATAACTTCTACTCCTCCGGTGGCCAGAGCAACATTCTCTGGTGCTGGAATTGTGACAGGAAGATCAATGCGAAAAGAATCACCAACCATTTCGCCAAAATGGTGTGGCAAAAAGACAATGGAAAGGAAGGATGAAAGTTTTCAGTTAAATGGGGGCGAATGAAAATTTGGAGTATCGGGAAGAGAGTATATTCATAAAATTATTTCAAACACAAGGCAGAGAAGTGTGTCAATCGAATGATGTATCCCTCCTATTTATAAGATACATAAATCCCCCCAAGCATGAAATCCAAGAGTCACCAATCAAATTTGATAGGGCACGAACGTTTCGGTTCCCTAGGAACATGTGTCATAATGGCGGCAATCACGAAACAATGCTTTAATACCAAACGATGTTTTGGTTCCGAAACAACTGTAACATTCCAAGGATATCAAAAGAACGCCGTCACCTCACTTGAAACCTAAGAAGCATAGACAAGGAATGAGAAGTCAGATTTCTCTCGAAGTTATAGTGCTCATGATCCGTCTGCCTGGCCCGACAGGGGACGACCCTGACAGAAAGAGGGACTAACTATATTGGTCAAAATCTGACCGTTGCGGTTAAACCGACCAACATCCCGTCCAGGAGGCAAGACACCAAAAGCCAACATGGCCTACTTTACATCTAGCACTCTCGATACTCGTCTAGCTAGGAGAAACAACGTCTAGAGGACGACTAAGGCAGACTTTGTGTGAGAGAGCGTCGGACCAAGTTAGTAGCAAAGGTCCCTTGACTATATATAGTAAGGGAAAAACCTTCGATGGGAGGGGGATCCACCTTCTCTCCATCCTCTCTCTTGAGTTCTCTGCTTGTAATCTTTGCAAGGAAGAAGAAGAACGGAGTAATCTCCAGAAAAACATGTAAAACTACTCCTCCCGTTAATCAATGAGAGCCACAATGAAGAGTTTCAATAAAGATCGATTACTTCTATTTTATCTCGTATACTATACTTTCAATTTGCTCATTGATATAGAACTTATTATGTCTAACTAAGATTTACCCCTTCATTTTCTTTAATTGATTTGTCTAAAAAGATTCCAATATCTTTTGAGTCAAATAAAAACGTTACCAAAATTTTTTTCCGATGAGGAGTTGGACTCATGGTTTCTATGAGTGTGAGTTAACTTATGAATGAATGAACGTCAAAGGATATAATGAAATGATAAAGGTTATTCATGCTCACTAAATCGAAAGTGTAGATTTGAAAATTTTGAAATGAAGTTCAGAGAATGAAAAAAATAATTTTTTATTTTACTTTTTTGTTGTTTTTTGGTCTATCTTCTTTTTTGATTCTATTCTTTAATGTAAATCTAAGATATTCAAAATAAATAAAGTTTTGAAATATATCAAACACTAGGTGGCATTTGTCCATAAAAGTTCATTGAAATCTTACAAAAAAAAAAAAGAAAAAAGTACTTGTTTATGTTTTCTAAGAAGTGTTTACATATAGCTTCTTCGAAATAACATTTTTTGTATAAGTAATTTGAAACCTCTTTTTTTCAAATAATTCCTCAAAAATATTGAGAAAAGATTATAATTATCAAACAAGTTTCCTCTTTTTGCTCAAACCTCTTTTTAAATAAAAGTTTCAACAACTTCTTTCTCCAAAGTTTTCAAGATGGCTCTAAATATTTGTATATCGTTAGGATAGTAAAATTGTAATCTAGCAATATAATGCGCATATTCTTTGACCGTATGCATGGTTCTAACCAAAGGCAATGCTTTGTGTATACGGGTAAAACTGAGCTCATAGTACACTCCAGCCTCCGACAAGATAACACAGGCTCGAGACATGGTGGTGAGGGATCGAAATCGAGCCGAAAGTCCCATCGAACCAGAATCTAGGGGCATGACGCCTGCCCTCGAGAATATTGAGGTCATGGTTTCGAAATCGGTCCCAACCTCGAACGTCTTCGAAGAACATTACCGGACAATCAGGCATAGCCAACAGAAGGCCAAAATATCCGTGAACGATCGGATTTCATGGTGGGGATCACGGCACGTATCGATAAGGAACCGACAATCAGTTAATCTGAAGATTTTCTACCTTCTATAGAGTTATACCTAAAGTAGGACTCTCCTACCATATAAAGGGGGTCTGATTCATGAAGTACATTGTAACATGCATTCCAAAGCAATATACCATTATTTTTTTGTTATTAGTTATTTCTCTTGTTCATCGGAGCCGGCCATAGTGAGCCCAGATCGAGGGTGACTATTTCACTAGGGTTGGAACTATCCTACTCGGGTGGTTTGAATTTATTTTGGCTTTGTTTACCCAATATTGGCTTAATTTATCGCATTGTATCAAATCAATCAGTGTATCCTTAAAATTACTTACAAATTTAAATTGTTATTTGATTTTGAGGGTAAACAGTTTGGTGTCCATAGTGGGGCTAAGAATAATAGCAGCGATTTGGTACAAATTCACGTAACACACCGTATTTTACACATGTTCTCTGAAGCATCTCAATTTCAGGCCAAAGTTCAAAATACTGAACTCCCAGTCAGCCCTTCTGAATATGGATGCTGAATCCGGCCACCATGGCAAGAACAACATGTAGCGCCCGGTAATGAGATGCCCCTGATCGACCTCAACAAAGTTCCTGTTGCAAACCCAATCGACGATAGCTCGCATGTGGCCATCAATGCAAATGTGCCTACAGATCTTGGGAACAGCATCCGCAGGGAAATCCGATCAGTTGCACGAAATACGCACGGTGGCGAATATGATGGGATCAACTTGTGAGTGATCTTCGAAATGTTACAGGCTCAACAGGCAACTATAGCCCAGCTCCAGAACCAAAGCCACCCCTTGAGCAAAATTGAGCCCAAGCCATCCCGGGAAGTGACCCGAAGAAATAAATCAATCATGGAGAGGCCGAATAAAATTGGATCGGGGACTAACCTAGAGATCATAAAAATGCTCGTGTAACTGACAAAACGGATAGAATCGGGAGAGAAGAAGATCAAAGCCAATGACAAAAAGGTGGAAACCTACAACTCTAGGGTCGACCAAATCCCAGGAGCACCACTAGTATTAAAGGGCCTAGATTCCAAGAAGTTTGTTCAAAAATCTTTTCCTCCGAGCGCAGCTCCGAAGCCAATCCCTAAGAAGTTATGCATGCCTAAGATTCCTAAGTACAATGGAACGACCGACCCAAATGAGCATGTGACCTCCTACACATGAACCATCAAAGGGAACGACTTGGAGGATGATGAGATCGAGTATGTCTTGCTAAAAGAGTTCGGGGAAACTCTGTCAAATGGATCTATAATATAGTAGCATAACCTGCCTCCTAATTCTATTGACTCGTTTGCTATGCTTGCAGATTCCTTCGTGAAAGCACACGCCAAAGCTATCAAGGTCGAGTCCAGGAAGTCAAACCTTTTCAAAGTGAAACAGAAGGATAATGAGATTCTTAGAGAGTTCGTATCCCAATTTCAAATGGAACAGATAGACCTGCCTCCGGTCGCGGGCGATTGGGTCATTCAAGCCTTCACCTAGGGACTCAATGTTCGAAGCTCGTTGGTTTCATAGTAGTTGAAACAATATTTGGTAGAGTATCCGATTGTTACTTGGTCTGACATATATAGCCGGTATTAATTAAAAATAGGGTTGAAGATTATCAACATGGGGTCCTTTTCGGGTCCATTTATCTAGTCATAGCCGTCGACAGAGTCAAGAGAGACATTGATCGTGAAATAATATCACAGGAATCGATATCGGCCATAAAACAGAGACCGAAGAGGTAGTGGGTTTGGGAGAAACCCTATGAGAAGTAAAAGGATGAGTGATTGAGGTCAAAGAAACCGGGGACTCATGAGCAAAAACAGTTTCGACAAGCCTATCGGGCCTAAGGAACCATCGAGGTTATCGGAGTACAACTTTAACGTCGACATCGCCACTATTATATCTTCCACTGAATGCATCAAATACACCAAATGGCCTCTACCTCTACAGTCTGATCCAGCCCAAAGGGATCCTAACCTTATGTGCAAATATCATGACACTCACACCCGGAGAACAGAGGATTGCCGACAATTAAGAGATGAAGTAGCCCAACTATTCAGCAATGGGCATCTCTTAGAGTTATTGAGCGATCGAGCCAAAAGTCATTTCAGGAATAGAGAGTCTAATAAATAGACCGAGCTGGAAGAACCTCAGAACGTCATTAACATAATCATCGGTGGGATCGACGTTCCCCAAGGGCCGATATTGAAGCGCACCAAAGTATCCATCACAAGGAAAAAATGACTCGAGATTACATACTGGAAGCAACCTTGTCTTTCAATGACGAGAACAAGAAAGGGATCATGCAGCCCCATAACGATGCACTGATAATATCTGTACTCATAAATAAATATCGAGTTAAGCGTGTGTTAATTGATCCAGGTAGCTCGGCCAACATCATCCGATCGAGGATTGTGGAACAGCTCGGTATATAAGATCAAATCGTGCTAGCAGTTCGAGTTCTAAACGAATTCAACATGGCATGTGAAACCACCAAAGGGAAGATAACATTATCGGTGAACGTCACCGGGACCATCCAAGAAGCCAAGTTCTATGTAATCGAAGGAGATATAAGGTACAACGCTCTGTTTGGGAGGCCATGAATCCACAACATGAGGGCATTACCCTCTACTTTGCACCAAGTATTGAAATTGCCAACGCCAGGAGAGATTAAAACAATCTATGGAGAACAACCAGCCACAAAGAAAATGTTTGCGGTTGAAGAGGCGATCCCGATATCCGCACTTACAATGGCAAAAGTACAGGTTCAGTCACCGAGGAAGAAACCAAATAGCAATTACCAACACCGACCCCGACCCAACCGAAGAAGCAAGAACCGATGAAGACGATGACTACGGGGTACCCAAGTCTTTTATAGCCCCCGATGACTCCGACACTACCAAATCAACGATTAAGGAGCTGGAGCAAGTCATATTGATCGAGCATTTACCCGATCGAAAGTTATACCTAGGCACATGGTTAAGTCCCGAGCTCAGGAAAAAACTCATTCAATTTCTTATAGCTAACATAGATTGTTTCACTTGGCCCCACCTTGATATGACAGGAATCCCTCTAGAAATAACTACACACAAGCTGAGCCTAGACCCGAAGTTTCATCAAGTCAAATAGAAAATGAGGCCTCAGTATGAAGTCAAGCATGCATTCATCAAAGACAAGGTATCTAAACTCCTTAAATTAGGGTCCATTCGGGAGGTTAAATACTGGGATTGGTTAGCAAACATAGTGGTGGTCCCAAAAAAGGAATAAATTAACAATATGTGTCGACTATAAGGATTTGAATAAAGCATGCCCGAAGGACTCTTTCCATTTGCCCAACATCGATCACATAATCGATGCGTCGATCGGCCATGAGATCCTCAATTTTCTCGATGCCTATTTCGGGTACAATCAAATTCGGATGGACCTGGACGATTAGGAAAACATGTCCTTCATCACTAAGTACGATACCTACTACTATAATGTAATGCCATTCAGACTAAAAAACGCTGGTGCCACTTACCAATGCCTGGTAAATCGGATGTTCAAAGAACAAATAGGAAAGTCAATGGAGGTTTGCATTAATGATATGTTAGTTAAGTCCCAGCGAGCAGAGGACCATTTGAAATATTTGCAGGAGACCTTCAACATGTTGGAGAAATGCGCATTCGGAGTCGGGACCGGGAAATTCCTCGGATTCATGGTGTCCAATCAGGGAATTGAGATTGACCCCGATACGATCAAGGCTATTGAGGACATCACTGTTGTGGACAACGTCAAAGTTGTTCTAAGGCTAACAGGGCGCATAGACACCTTGGGTCGATTAATCTCGAGATTTCCTAACAAAAGCCATCGGTTCTTCTTAGGGTTGTGCACGGATCGGATCGGATTTAACACATTTCAGATTCAAATTTCGGATTTCGGATTCTAGAAAATGCAATCTGAATCCGATATGAATTATATCGGATTGGATCGAATTTTAAAGTTTGGATCGGATCGGATTTTGGATCGTATTATTATGCGTCAAAGTTAAACTAATATGTGTATTTTCTTTGTAAAAGAAGCAATACATTAAGAAAAATTCATATTTATGCAATTATGAGAGTACTATGGTGCCAATATAGCTAAATCTAGCAATTGTAAAGGTAATAACTTGGAGGTTGATGAAAAAGAAGTATTGACTATCCGAAATTAAAGTGTAGTATTTATACATTCCCTAATAATTTCGGATTTTGGATCGGATCGGAAAAAAATATACCAATCCGAATCCGATCCAAAATCTGAAATTTTAAAAAACACAATCCAAAATCCGAAATTGAATGGATTGGTTCGGATTTCGGATATCTGATCCGAATGAAAAGCCCTAGTTCTTCTCACTATTGAAGAAGAAGAATAACTTCTCATGGACCCCGAGTGCCAACAAGCCTTGGAGGAACTCAAGTAGTATCTCTCGAGCCCATATTTGCTTCATACGCCAAAGGCGAACAAACAACTATATCTGTACTTAGCGGTATCCAAGGTAACGGTAAGTGGAGTCCTGGTCCGGGAATAGGAAGGTACGCAATATCCAATTTATTATGTTACAAGAACTCTAGGTGAGGTTGAAACTAGGTATCCTCACCTAGAAAAATTGGCGCTCGCTTTGCTAAGCGCCTCTAGAAAGCTAAAACCGTACTTTCAATGCCACCCCATATGTGTTGTAACTACTTACCCATTGAGAAACATAATGCATAAACCCGAGCTCTCGGAACAATGGACCAAATAGGCCGTTGAGATCAGCGGGTACAATATCGAATATCCGCCCATACCGCCATCAAATCTCAAATTTTGGTAGACTTTGTGGCTGACTTTTTAGGAAAATAATTTTTTGTGCTACTCTCCTCAATCCATCTTCCCCAAAATTCTCATGTTTTCGGTACTCCTTGATCACGCCCAACTCTAGTCCTAAAAAGGATAAACGGTCATTGTAAATATAATCCGGTTTAAAAGTCCGGAGTCGAATCCCACAGAGACCTAAGGCTTAGCTATATCTGTTTAATATCATTAAAAAGACAAGTTTGAACAATTTTCTAAATTATAAAGATTGAGATTTATATTTCTAACTAATTAACTAGCAAATACTAGAAAGTAGGAAAATTATCAACTAATGAGACAAAGGGTTAGAGACTAAATTAAGGAGGTCTAGAGTTATGATTTTCCCACTTGTCGGAATCCTTCTAGCTATGTTTCCTACAATTTTGCCAATGTATTCTCTACTGATCGTGAGCACTTTAGGTGCCGTAATTCTCTCTCGATATGACTACCCGGTCGATCGTCTTAAGAATTAACGCTCTGATCCCCTATTAACTGCTTTTCCCAAGTTTAATTCTGCTAATTTGATTCACTGGGATGTTCGGTTGTGAGTTTCAGAGAGTTTTGGGACACTTAGTCCCTGAATGAGAGATTAAGTGTTGGAAAATTAACCGTAGTTGGAACAGTATGAAGGCGGCCTCGAAATGGAAATCTGATGGTTCCGTTAGCTCTATTGGGTGATTTTGGGATTGGGAGCGTGTTTAGATAGTGTTTTGGAGGTCCGCAGCTCATTTAGGCTTGAAATGCCGAAGGTTGAATATTTGAAGTTTCCGGTCCGATAGTGAGATTTTGATCCGAGGGTTGGAATGGAATTACAGAAGTTGCAGTAGTTCCGTCATGTCACTTGTGATGTGTGTGAAAATATTTAGGTTATTTGGACGTGGTTTGGTTAGGTGTTTGATCGAAAGCATAATTTGAGGAAATTTGGAGTTCTTAGGCTTAAATCCTTGACTAATTCGAGTTTCCGATGTTGTTTTAGGTGGTTTAAGGATTGGTACAAGTTGGAATGAGGTATTGGGCGATATTGGTGCTTTTGGTTGAGGTCTCGGGGGCCTCGGAGTGTTTTCCGATGGTCGACGGGCAGGTTCAAGAAGTGTTGCAGTAGCTGTAGCATTGCTGCTTCTGGTATTTTCGCATCTGCGGCTTGGGGACCGCAGATGCGGCACCGCAAAAGCGGCTTTGGGTCATTCCTTCAGAAACCGCAGATGCGGCGTGAGGCTCGCAGAAGCGGAACCGCAGGAGCGGTTAGAGGTACGCAGATGCGAAAGCTAGTCACTTAAGGGAAAGTCGTAGATGCGACACTTGTTCCTCAGAAGCGAGACCGCAGATGCGGTCCCAGGGCTGCAAATGCGGAAATCGCTGGGCAAAACATATAAATAGTTTCCTTTGCGAAATTTAGCTATTCTTCCACCATTTTCATCCGGGTTTGGAGCTTTTGAGAGGAATTTTTGAGGAAAACAAAGGGAAATCGATTGAAGGTAATGTCCTTGACTTCATAACTCGTTTTTATGTGATTAAAGACCTAATTAATGGTGAGAAATTTGGGGAAAATGGGTAATTAGGGCTTGAGTTTAAGAGACCTTTGATTGAGGATTTGAGGGGCTATTTGGACTCCGATTTCAGTGTTCTTGTTATGTATAGACTCATGAGAGTACAAGGTTTCTAAAAATATAAATTTCACCCGATTCCGAGATGTTGGACTGAGGGCCATTTTGGTCATTTTATATGTTTTCGCGTATTAGCTTAGAATTTAATTGTAAAATCAGTTACTTGAAGTGTTATTTACAATATGCATTGAATTGAATAGATTTGGGTCATTTGGAGTCGGATACTCATGGCAAAAGTGTGGTCTCAAGTTGATTTTGAGCCAGTTCGAGGTAAGTGGCTTGTCTAACCTTGTGTGGGGGACCTTCCCCTTAGGATTGGTATACTTGGTAATTGAAATGCCTTGTATGTGAGGTGACGAGTGCGTACTTGTGCTAATTGTTGGAAATCCGATTTTCTTAAGTAATTACTAGTATGTTTCTTTTTCTGTTTCTACTTCTTGCACTATTAAGTCTGTTGTTAGCTTAGGAAAGTATGTCTAAGTGACTTAATTTGCTTTATTTGATTTAACCTGCCTTACTTGGATTCTGTGCAACATGCTAGGCTAGAATCACTTGTTGCCATAATATGAAATCTTTCCATTTCTGTATATCTTCCTGTTGTTGCTGTGTATTTATTTTGGGACTACGGATGTGGGATTCTGGTAGTTCCCCCCCCCCTCCTTTGTCTGTTTACTTTGGGACTACGAGTTAGATTCCCGGTAGATCCCCCTGCATATTTACTTTGGGACTACGGGTTAGATTCCCGGTAGATCCCCCTGCATATTTACTTTGGGACTACGGGTTAGATTCTCGGTAGATCCCCCTGCACATTTATATGGAACTACGGGAATGTACCCAGTAGATTTCCCCAGTACTGGGTATTTAAATTTGGGACTACGGATCGGGATTCCGGTAGATCCCCGCGCATTAATAGTTTTACTACGGGACGGGATCCCGGGAGAGCCTTCGGACATATATATGATAAACTACGGGACGGTATCCCGGGAGATCCACTGAACAGTTGTAATTGGGACTACAGGACGGTATCCTGGAAGGTGCCTCGGTTGTTATCTTTGTGTTGAGCTGTATTTCTTTCCGTGGCTTGTTTTGTCTCTGTTCTAGTTGTTGTTGTTGTTCTGTCAATTCTATGTTATTTTTTACTGTTGCACTTATCTATACTATTTTATTCCACACTGTTAACCCGTATATTGTATTTAACCTGAGTAGGGCCCTGGCCTTCCTCGTCACTACCCAACCGAGGTTAGGCTTGGCATTTACTGAGTACTGTCGTGGTGTACTCATGCCCCTTCTGCGCATGTTTTTCATGTACAGATCCAGGTACCGCTGATCAGGCCTATTATCGTTGAGAGAGGCGATTGCTTAGAGACTCCGAGGTACATTTACCGCGTCTGCAGATGAAGGATTCCCTTTCTACTCCCGCCTTTAGTATTTAGCCCTTTTGTACTTTTCTGTTCTTTATTAGAAATTTCGGAGTTAGAGCTATGTAGTATTTCTTTTCTTAGATTGTGATTCATGGGTTTTTGGGTCTTGGATTTATGTTTGGTGTTGAGAGTTAAACATGGAGTATGCCGAGCGGCACATTTACGCACTATTATTGTTTTATTCTGTTTTTAAATTGTTTTACTTCCGCAAGTTTGGTTATCTACTGCAAATTTAGGTTTACCTAGTCGTAGAGGCTAGGTGTCGTCATGATGGTTCACGGAGGGTGAACCGGGGTCCTGACAAGTTGGTATCAAAGCTCTAGGTACATAGGAGTAATGGATCACAAGCCGGTTTATTAGAGTCTCGCTGATCAGTACCGAAACGTCTGTACTTATCTACGAGAGGTTGTGTAAGCGTTAGGAAAATTCCACTTCATTTGATTTCCTTGTCGTGCGATATTTTGACATCACCATTCTAAACTTCTGTCTTCTATTCTCTCACAGATGGTGAGGACATGTGCTACCCGAGATGATCAGGCACCCATACCCCCTACTAAGCCGTTAGAGGCTGGGGCCAGGGTAAAGGCCGAGGATACACACGTGGTGCAGCCATAGCACCTATGCGAGCTGCCGCCGAGGTACCACCAGCGGGTCCAGCCAGAGTCCAGGCACTTGACACACCTACTACTACTACCACATCAGCACTTTAGGAGACTTTGGCGCAGTTCATGAGCATGTACACCACTTTGTCTCAGGTAGGGTTTCGTCCCCTTGCTGCAGCTACATCTCAGGCCAGGGGAGGAGCACAAACTCCCGCCGCCCGCACTCCCGAGCAGCGAGTGCATATTGAGCAGGTCCCTGAGATTATTCCTGTACCGCCTGTAGTGCCAGCTCAGCCTGAGGACAGGGTAGCTGCTTCTGAGGATGAGCAATTGAGGCTTGAGAGGTTCAAGAAGTACAAGCCTCCTATATTCAGTAGTCTAGCATCGGAGGATGCTCTAGGATTTCTTGATGAGTGTTACCGCATTCTCCGTACCATGGGTATCTCAGGATTGAGCGGGGTTTCTTTCACTACCTTCCAACTTTGAGGAGCTACCTATGAGTGGTGGCGCACCTATGAGCTAGACAGTCCAGATGAGGCTGCTTCACTGACTTGGACTCAGTTTTTAGATCTGTTCCCGAGGGAGTATGTTCCTCAGAGCCTTAGGGACGCATGGCGCGTAGAGTTTGAGCATTTGTGTCAGGGTTCTATGACTGTTTCAGAGTATGTTGTCTGTTACACCAGTTTGGCTAGGCATGCACCAAACTTGGTTTCTACTGTCCACGAGAGAGTTCGCCGATTTATCGAGGGCCTTATTCCCAACATTAGGTCTAGCATGGCTCGTGAATTGGAGATGAATATTTCTTATCAACAGGTGGTGAGCATCGCTAGGAGGATTGAGGGTATGCATGCTAGAGAGAGAGAGGAGAGGGAGGCCAAGAGGTCTCGAGAGTCGGGCCATTATTCTGGTGCATGTACCCCAGTTGCAGGTCGTTATGGTAGAGGTTATATGCGTCACCCTGTTCATTCAGCTCTTCCAGCCACCAGTGGTATTCCAGCTCCTCCTAGATCTCAGGAGCCTTATTATACACCTCCGGTTTCTAGCGCGCCTCCTACGCGTAGTGCTTTCAAGGGTTAGTCCAGCAGACCTGGCCCTAGCCAGTCACAACCACCACGTCCTCCCAGAGCTTGTTTTGAGTGTGGTGACACATGCCATATGGTGAGGGATTGCCCCAGACTTAGGAGGGGTACACCTCCACATATTTCTCAGTCACAATGTGCCCCGCAGAGTTCTTAGGCTGTGGTTACAGCTCCAGTTGCTACCCCACCTGCTCAGCTAGCTAGAGGTGGAGGTCGGGGAGGTAGAGGTCGCCCTAGAGGAGGAGGCTAGGCTAGATACTATGCCCTTCCTCCCCATACCCAGGCTTTTGCCTCCGATTCTATCATCATAAGTATTATATTGGTTTGTCACAGAGATGCATCGGTTCTATTCGATCCAGGCTCTACTTACTCTTATGTGTCTTCTTATTTTGCTCCGCATTTGGGTGTACCTCGGGATTCTTTGAGTTCCCCTGTTTATGTTTCTACTCCTGTGGGAGATTCTCTTGTTGTGGACCATGTTTATCGGTCGTGTTTGGTTGCTCTTAGTGGTTTTGAGACCAGAGCCGATTTATTGTTACTCAACATGGTTGATTTTGATATTATCTTGGGCATGGACTGGTTGACGCCCCATTATGCTATTCTTGATTGTCACGCCAAAACTGTGACGTTGGCTATGCCAGGTGTACCGCATGTTGAGTGGAGGGGTACCTTAGATTACACCCCCAGTAGAGTCATTTCTTTTCTTAAAGCTCAGCGTATGGTTGAGAAGGGGTGTGACACATATTTAGCTTATGTGAGAGATGTCTGTATTGATACCCCTTCAGTTGATTCAGTTCCAGTAGTACGAGATTATCCCGATGTGTTTCCAGCTGACCTTCTAGGCATGCCGCGTGATAGAGATATTGATTTTGGCATTGATCTGTTGCTAGGCACTCAGCCCATTTCTATTCCTCCATATCGTATGGCTCCTCCTAAGTTGAAGGAGTTGAAGGATCAGTTATAGGAATTGCTTAATAAGAGTTTTATTCGGCCCAGTGTATCACCTTGGGGTGCTCCTGTCTTGTTTGTGAATAAAAAGGATGGTTCTATGCGTATGTGTATTGATTATCGCCAGTTGAACAAGGTTACAGTGAAGAACCGTTATCCTTTGCCTCGTATTGATGATCTGTTTGACCAGCTTTAGGGCGCACGAGTGTTTTCTAAGATTGATTTGCGCTCAGGTTACCATCAGTTGAAGATTCGGGAGCCAGATATCCCAAATATCACTTTCAGGACTCGGTATGGTCATTACGAGTTCCTTGTTATGTCATTTGGGCTGACCAATGCCCCAGCAGCCTTTATGCATTTGATGCACAGTGTGTTTCGGCCGTATCTTGACTCGTTCATCATTGTCTTTATTGATGATATTATGGTGTATTCCTGAAGTCGGGAAGATCATGAGCAGTACCTGAGGACCGTGCTTTAGACTTTGAGAGAGAAGAAGTTATATGCTAAATTCTCGAAATGTGAGTTTTGGTTGGATTCAATGGCATTCTTAGGCCACGTGGTATCGAGTGAGGGTATTCAGGTGGATCTGAAGAAGATAGAGGTCGTACAGAGTTGGCCCAGACCATCCTCAGCTATCGAGATCCGTAGTTTCCTTGGTTTGGCTGGTTACTACCATCGTTTTGTGGAGGGGTTTTCATCGATTGCAGCCCCTATGACTAAATTGACCCAGAAGGGTGCTCCGTTTCAGTTGACGAAGGAGTGTGAGGCAAGCTTTCAGAAGCTCAAGGCAGCATTGACTACAACCCCAATTTTGATACTGCCTACAGGTTCGGGGTCTTATATGGTCTATTGTGACGCCTCGAGGGTTGGCCTCGAAGCGGTGTTAATGCAGGACAATAGGGTGATTGCCTACGCGTCCAGACAATTAAAGATACATGAGAAGAACTACCTTGTTCACGACCTTAAGTTAGCTGCCATTGTTCACGCCCTAAAGATTTGGTGCCATTACTTATATGGTGTACCTTGTGAGATTTATACTGACCATCGGAGCTTGCAGCATTTGTTCAACCAAAAGGATCTAAATTTGTGCCAGAGGAGGTGGTTAGAGTTGCTAAAGGACTATGATATCACTATTTACTATCGCTCGGGCAAGGCTAACGTGGTGGCCGATGCTTTGAGTCGCCGGGTAGAGAGTTTGAGGAGTTTGGCTTATTTACCAGCATCACAGAGGCCTATGGCGATGGATATTCAGACCTTAGCCAGCCAGTTTGTAAGATTGGATCTTTCGGAGCCCCTAGCTTGCTTGATTTCTCGGTCTTCTTTATTTGATCGTATCAGGGAGCAGCAATATGATGACCATCATTTGCTTGTCCTCAAGGACAAGGTTCAGGACGGTGATGCTAGGGATGTGACTATTGGTGATGATGGGGTATTGAGGATGCAGGGTCGGATTTGTGTACCCAATGTTGAGGGGCTTCAGGAGTTGATTCTGGAGGAAGCACATAGCTTGCGGTATTCCATTCATCCTACTGCCGCGAAGATGTATTAGTATTTGAGGCATCACTATTGGTAGAGGCATATGAAGAGAGATATATTTGGATTCGTAGCTCGGTGTCTCAACTATTAGCAGGTGAAGTATAAGCACCAGAGACTGGGTGGGTTGCTTCAGTAGATAGAGATTCCGGAGTGGAAGTGGGAGCAGATCACCATGGACTTTGTAGTTGGGATCCCACAGACTTTGAAGAAGTTTGATGCTATTTGGGTGATTGTGGATTGGCTGGCCATATCCGCTCATTTCATTCCTGTGTGTACTACTTATTCTTCGGAGCGGTTGATAGAGATTTATATCCGGGAGATTGTTCATCTGCATGGTATTCTAGTTTCCATCATTTCAGATAGAGATACATAGTTCACATCACGGTTCTGGAGAGCCGCTTAGCATGAGTTAGGTACTCGGGTAGAGTTGAGTACATTATTTCACCCTCAGACGGAAGGATAGTCCGAATGCACTATTTAGATTCTTGAGGATATGCTCCGTGCAAGTGTGATTGAGTTTGGAGGGTCTTGGGATCAGTTCTTGCCATTGGTGGAGTTTGCTTACAACAACAGCTATCAGCCCAGAAGTTAGATGACACCGTATGAGGCTTTATATGGTAGGCGGTGCAGATCTCCGGTGAGTTGGTTTGAGCCAGGTGAGGCCATACTATTAGGCATAGACTTGGTTCAGGATGCTTTGGAGAAGGTTAAGGTAATTTAGGATAGACTCCGTACAACCCAGTCCAGACAAAAGTGTTCCGGTTCGCGATGTTTCCTATATGGTTGGAGAGCGGGTTCTGCTTCGGGTTTCGCCTATGAAGGGCGTCATGAGGTTTAGGAAGAAAGAGAAGTTGAGTCCGAAGTTTATTGGCCCTTTTGAGATATTGAGGCGTGTTGGGGAGGTTGTTTGTGAGATGGCCTTACCTCCCAGCTTGGCAGGAGTTCATCCGGTATTTCATGTTTCGATGCTCCGGAGGTATCATAGCGACCCATCGCACGTGTTGGATTTTAGTTCAGTCTAGTTGGACAAGGATCTATCTTATGTTGAGGAGATAGTGGCAATATTGGACATGCAGATTAGAAAGCTGAGGTCAAAGAACATTGCTTTGGTAAAGGTTTAGTGGTGGGGCCAGCCGGTCGAGGAGGCGACCTGGGAGACCGAGAAGAATATGCACAGCCGTTACCCTCATCTCTTCACTACTTCAGGTATATCTCTATGCTCGTTCGAGGACGAACGAATGTTTAAGTGTAGGAGGATGTGACGACTCGGCCAATCGTCTTAAGAATTAACGCCCTGATCCCCTATTAACTGCTTTCTCCAAGTTTAATTCTGCTAATTTGATTCGCCGGGAAGTTCGGTTGTGAGTTTCGGAGAGTTTTGGGTCACTTAGTCCCTGAATGAGAGCTTGTGTTAGAAAATTGACCGTAGTCGAAACAGTGTGAAGACGGCCTCGGAATGGAAATCTGATGGTTCCATTAGCTCTGTTGGGTGATTTTGGGGTTGGGAGCGTGTTTGGATAGTGTTTTGGAGGTCCGTAGCTCATTTAGGCTTGAAATGCCGAAGGTTGAATTTTTGAAGTTTCCGGTCCGATAGTGAGATTTTGATCCAAGGGATAGAATAGAATTCCGGAAGTTGCAGTAGTTCTGTCATGTCACTTGGGATGTGTGTGCAAAATTTCAGATCATTCGGACGTGGTTTGATTATATGTTTGATCAAAAGCGTAATTTGAGGAAATTTTGAGTTCTTAGGCTTAAATCCTTGATTAATTCGAGTTTTTAATGTTGTTTCAGGAACAATGTGAAAACGACCTCAGAATGGAAATCCGATGGTTCCATTAGCTCTGTTGGGTGATTTTGGGGTTGGGAGCGTGTTTGGATAGTGTTTTGGAGGTCCGTAGCTCATTTAGGCTTGAAATGCCGAAGGTTGAATTTTTGAAGTTTCCGGTCCGATAGTGAGATTTTGATCCAAGGGTCAGAATAGAATTCCGGAAGTTGCAGTAGTTCCGTCATGTCACTTGGGATGTGTGTGCAAAATTTCAGATCATTCGGACGTGGTTTAATTATGTGTTTGATCGAAAGCGTAATTTGAGGAAATTTGGAGTTCTTAGGCTTAAATCCTTGATTAATTCGAGTTTCTGATGTTGTTTCAGGAACTGTGTGAAGACGGCCTCAGAATGGAAATCTGATGGTTCCATTAGCTCTGTTGGGTGATTTTGGGGTTGGGAGCGTGTTTGGATAGTGTTTTGGAGGTCCGTAGCTCATTTAGGCTTGAAATGCCGAAGGTTGAATTTTTGAAGTTTCCGGTCCGATAGTGAGATTTTGATCCAAGGGTCAGAATAGAATTCCGGAAGTTGCAGTAGTTCCGTCATGTCACTTGGGATGTGTGTGCAAAATTTCAGATCATTCGGACGTGGTTTGATTATGTGTTTGATCGAAAGCGTAATTTGAGGAAATTTGGAGTTCTTAGGCTTAAATCCTTGATTAATTCGAGTTTCTGATGTTGTTTCAGGAACAGTGTGAAGACGGCCTTAGAATGGAAATCCGATGGTTCCATTAGTTCTGTTGGGTGATTTTGGGGTTGGGAGCGTGTTTGGATAGTGTTTTGGAGGTCCGTAGCTCATTTAGGCTTGTAATGCCGAAGGTTGAATTTTTGAAGTTTCCGGTCTGATAGTGAGATTTTGATCCAAGGGTCAAATAGAATTCCGGAAGTTGCAGTAGTTCCGTTATGTCACTTGGGATGTGTGTGCAAAATTTCAGATTATTCGGACATGGTTTGATTATGTGTTTGATCGAAAGCGTAATTTGAGGAAATTTGGAGTTCTTAGGCTTAAATCCTTGATTAATTCGAGTTTTTGATGTTGTTTCAGGAACAGTGTGAAGACAGCCTTAGAATGGAAATCCGATGGTTCCATTAGCTCTGTTGGTTGATTTTGGGGTTGGGAGCGTGTTTGGATAGTGTTTTGGAGGTTCTTAGCTCATTTAGGCTTGAAATGACGAAGGTTGAATTTTTGAAGTTTCCGGTCCGATAGTGAGATATAAATAGTTGCCTTTGCGGAAGCTGGTCACTTAAGGGAAAGTCGCAGATGCAACACTTGTTCCGCAGATGCAGTCCCAGGGTCGCAAAATGCGGAAATCGCTGGGCAGAACATATAAATAGTTGCCTTTGCAGAATTTGGCTATTCTTCAACCATTTTCATCCGGGTTTGGAACTTTTGAGAGGGACTTTTGAGGAAAACAAAGGGAAATAGATTGGAGGTAATGTCCTTGACTTTATAACTCGTTTTTATGTGATAAAAGACCTAATTAATGGTGAGAAATTTGGAAAAAAAGGGTAATTAGGGCTTGAGTTTAAGAGACCTTTGATTGAGGATTTGAGGGGTCATTTGGACTCCGATTTCTGTGTTCTTATTATGTATAGACTCGTGAGAGTACGAGGTTTCTGAAAATATAAATTTCACCTGATTCCGGGATGTTGGCCTGAGGGGCATTTTGGTCATTTTACATATTTTCACGTATTAGCTTAGAATTTAATTGTAAGATCAGTTACTTGAAGTGTTATTTACAATATGTGATTGAATTGAATAGATTTGGGTCATTTGGAGTCGGATACTCGTGGCAAAAGTGTGGTTTCAAGTTGATTTTGAGCCGGTTTGAGGTAAGTGGCTTGTCTAACCTTGTGTGGGGGACCTTCCCCTTAGGATTGGTATACTTGGTAATTGAAATGCCCTGTACGTGAGATGATGAGTGTGTACTTGTGCTAATTGTTGGAAATCTGGTTTTCTTAAGTAATTACTAGTTTATTTCTTTTCCTGTTTCTACTTCTTGCACTATTAAGCCTGTTGTTAGCTTAGGAAAGCATGTCTAACTGACTTAATTTACTTTATTTGATTTAACCTGCCTTCCTTGGATTCTGTGCAGCATGCTAGGCTAGAATCACTTGTCGCCTTAATATGAAATCTTGCCATTTCTGTATATCTTCCTACTGTTGTTGTGTATTTACTTTGGGACTACGGATGTGGGATTCCGATAGTTCCCCCCACCCCTTGTTTGTTTACTTTGGAACTACGGGTTAGATTCCCGGTAGATCCCCCTGCATATTTACTTTTGGATTATGGGTTAGATTCTCGGTAGATCCCCCTGCACATTTACTTAGGGACTACAGGATAGATTCCCGGTAGACCCCCCTGCATATTTACTTTGGGACTACGGGTTAGATTCCCGGTAGATCCCCCTGCACAGTTATATAGAACTACGGGAATGTACCCGGTAGATTCCCCTAGTACTGGGTATTTACATTTGGGACTACGGATCGGGATTCCGGTAGATCCCTGCGCATTATTAGTTGGACTACGAGACGGGATCCCGGGAGATCCACTGGACAGTTGTAATTGGGACTACAGAACGGTATCCTGGAAGGTGCCCCGGTTGTTATCTTTTTGTTGAGTTGTATTTCTTTCCGTGGCTTGTGTTGTCTCTGTTCTAGTTGTTGTTGTTCTATCAATTCTATGTTATTTCTTACTGTTGCACTTATCTATACTGTTTTATTCCACAGTGTTAACTCGTATATTGTATTTAACCTCAGTAGGGCCCTGGCCTTCCTCGTCACTACCCAACCGAGGTAAGACTTGACACTTACTGAGTACCGTTGTGGTGTACTCATGCCCCTTCTGTGCATGTTTTTCATATGCAGATCCAGGTACTGCTGATCAGGCCTACTATCTGTCATACCTCCTTTTTACCTACACCCCCCGGGAAGGGAGTATATAAGGGAGTTTTTCCAATCAAAGGACAATCGAAACGGGTTTTATTTATTTATTTCAGAGTCGCCACTTGGGAGATTTATGGTGTCCCAAGTCACCGGTTTTAATCCCGAGTCGAGGAAAATATGACTCTGTTTAACAGTCTGCGAACCAGAAATCCGAGTAAGGAATTCTGTTAACCCGGGAGGCACTCTCGAATTCCGTGGTTCTAGCACGATCGCTTAACAATTTATACTTGGCCTAATTATCTGAATTATTACACATTTTAAACTTATTGCGTATTTTTAACTTTTATTACCACTTTTAATTTGATTATTTATAATTATAGAATTGTCTTGAAACGAATCATGCGTACGTATATTGTCATTGGCCGAAGTTACGCGTGCTTAAAACAAACTACGAACATTTGTCATTTTTGTATGATTAAATGGTAGGCGGCGCGCCTCGGACTATATAAGCTAATTTAATTTAATAACCTCCGAAAACCCATTTTTTATTAAGAAGATTTGCTCGAAGTTGCGCGAACGCATACCCCGAATTGTCTTTAGAATTGTAATCATGTCACGCGAACGTGTCCACAACCACACTAATATTTTATTAAGATTAAGATTGTTTCGCCCGATGTTGTGCGAACGTATACTCTGATTTTTTCTTTCAAGAAATCATAACCGTGTCACACGGACATGTCCACAATCACATAATATTTTAAACGGCCCTAAAGGTTTCTCTACGAATGTTTATTATTTTATATCTATATTAAGATGAGAGCCGTGGGAATTCACTGAATCGCGCACCTCGATTTCCAAAGAGTCAAGATTCATTAAGTGTTGGCCATAGGTTATATGATTTAAATGTGTGAATGGTACGCCTCAAATTATTCAACTAGAAGAATTAAGGAGATAATTAAAACTAATTTGAAATTAAAAATCACAACCACACCGCGAAAATAGTATCCGTGATTCAATTATATGCCTAGAGCTTGATCACCATATTCACAAGTTATTTGTTCTCTTCCTATGCTTGAGACCAATTGTATGTGTTTTAAAACTTGCAAAGTGGTTTACATGTAAAGTTGGGAGAAATTTAGCTGATATGCATACCATTTGTTTTATGAAATAGCCGTCACTCCACCCGGAGCAAACTCAATTTTGTATATCCTTTACTTGAAATGCCGAAATCAGTACTCGCAAACCCAATCATCTTCTACGCATTTATTATTTTTTTAGTCCAAGTCCTAATTATTCTGTTAATTCGCTTATGACGATTGAGTTTTAGACGAACAACATCAAACCAATTATTGTCCAAACTTGTGAAAACTATTTACAACTACCAAATCTATACCTTGTAATAATGTTGACATTATTTTTTGTTATAAGAAATGGGCTAATTGCACTCCTAAGTTAAAATAGGCAATTTATTGTTAAGAAAGAAAACTAGTTAACAAATTGATTTGATAGACAAATTCACACCACATATACCACGAATACACAACTGAACCTTTCAGAATATTCCAATACTTTAAGCATAATGGATTATATCAATTTACCTCTAACTTATGGTTATCCCAACAGTTGTTATCATACAAGATTACATACAAGCAAAAAACACTTATTTCAACTAGAATTAAAACAAAATTTCGATGTTTGACGAAATATACTATTGTGGTTTCTTGATATTTCCATACTACCATGCACTTAGCTAACTGGGCTTAAACACAAAATTTAACTAATGGTCAACCTTCTACCAAGTTCCCCATCTCAGCAGTTCGAAAGCAGCCATAATCAATGAGCTTCAGAAATAAGTAAAATTATTGTAGGGCTTATACTAATTTCAACAGAGGCAAGTTGAGTAATAGCTCTCATGTTGAGCATGTGATATGTTAATTAACTAATAAACAAAACTGAAACTTAAACTAATATATATTTAAATGGGCAGAAGACATATTTGGAACTCCGTATTTCATTTCATTGCGCTATCGAAACCCTGTATGAGATAAGTCTAAAAACATATACCTGGAAATGAGAGTAAAAAGGGGTAAGATTCAGCAGTAGCAACAGCAAGACCCAGCGGCAGAAATACACCAAGGAAAACCAATTTTGAGTCAAATTCAAACCAGTAGAAAGATCAAATGATGATCAGTTAATAAAAAATGCAGCCAACACTTGAACCAAACACTTGAAAACTAACAAGTTCAAATCATTTTTAACATCTGATTATTCAGGAATTATTTCAGAAATGAAAAGCCTTAAGAAGTTCAGAAATTTTAATGGAACAGTAATATTTGTATAATTTCCCGTATTTTCCTGAATGTTTTTCTTTCTTCCCCAATGCCCCTCTCTCTAAATGTCTCCTCCTCTTATACAGACCCGCCTTACCTTTTTAAACCTACTGCCCGACCCCTCTTTCCCACTAAAATTTGAATTTTTTCCACTTAAAACCCACTAAGAAAAACTTTTCCTTATTTTCAGCCCTCATTCCCTTTTGTTCCCCATTACCAAATTAATTTAAAGACATTAATATCCCACTAACAAAACACTAACATTAAAATATTATCTTAACTGTTTCATTCCCAAATCACTCTTGAAACCCCTTAATATTACTGCCCCTAATACAATTATTCAATTGTATTAAAACTCAATTCTGAAATCTGTTCAAGCTAACAAAGATTTAAAAACTAAACCTGACTAACAGCTATAACCAAACTTATTGACAGCTAAATGACTAAGGTTGAACTCCAATTGACACAAATGAACTGAATTTAAATCACCACATAGAACTCAACAGAATCATTTAAACTGAAATTGAAAATTGAATCAAAATGCACATGAATGCAGGTTAATTGTCAGCCTACTGACAATGCCCTGAAGCTAAGTGTCCACAGATCAAGCATACACAACAACCATTTGACGAACTTATTGGTTTACAAACAAGAATGAATTAATTGACGAGGACTAATTAACCGATTACCTACAACAATTGATAACAATCAATCTGAAAATAGATAATCAGGCAATTTCAATCGGCATTGACAAGAACAGAGGTTTATAATAACAACTAATCGACGAACTTATTCGAATCGATTACACAGCCTATAATTATTCACAACAAAGAACAGAAACAAAATTGACCAAATAAAAAGGTCTGATGGAGAAGGAAATAACAATCGACAAAACTGAACAATTAATATAACCATACTAAACACATAAACAGATACTTAAAACATCAGACAATAGAATAAAAGAAAAAAGGAAAAATACCTTAGATAGAACAAAGAACAGACGGACTTGAATCGACTCGAATTTGAACTTCTTTTGAGGTCAAATGGACCTTAATCGAGTGTTTTCAACTGAGAACACTTCGACTAAGGTCAGTTAAACACCCAAAACCTCTTAAAATTCGGACAGAAACTAGTTTGGTTTTTCTAGGGTTCTGTTTGTTTCGATTTGGGGTTCGAGTGTTTCTATCCAGATTCGAACCAAACCAACGGTGGTTTGGTGATGAGGGAGGTCATGGACAGGTCTGGTATGAGTTTGAGACTGGTTGGGGTAGATCTAGTTCCTGCTCGAATTTTCGATTGAAGATTCGAGAAGCTGGGTGTTGATTCGAGGCAAGTGGTTAACGGATCCGTGACAAGGGTGATCAGGGGGTGCCTTGGTGTGGGTTTGGGGTTCATTAGATGATCTAGGGTTTTAGGTCCTGAGTTTCGATCGAAGATTCGAACTAGGCGGGGATGATTCAAGGACAACGGAGTGGGGATTCAGGTTGAGGGTAGTTAGGGGGTTCTAGGGTGTTATTTTGGTGGTCACCGGCGTTGTTGCCGCCGGCTTTCAAGCGAAGGGGTTTCAGGGCGGCTAGGGTTTGGGAGGGTTGCTTGGGTCCGTCTTTTAAAGAGACGATAAACAGGGTATGGCTTAGGGGGGGTGTGAGGAGAGGGGTTAGGTTTATATACGGAATGGATGGTCTAATCCTGGCCGTTGGATCAGGCACGATCAATGGCCTTGATTAGTTCATTTAAGGGAGACGATGTCGTTTTGGGGTAGTGCTGGGGCGGGTGTGGTTCAGGGTTAGCGGGTCGTGGGTCGGGTTTGGTCAAAGCTTTGGGACCGTTTGATCGGCTGAGATCAACGGTCCAGATTGAAACGTGCCCAAACGACGTCGTTTGGTTCTGGTGGGGGTTGGACCAGGTATCGTAGACGGGTCTGGGCTGGTTTGGCGTGGGTTTGGACGGATTTTGTTTGGGCTTGAGTATCTTCTGGCCCAAATTTGATTTCCCTTTTTTATTAACTCCTTTTCTTTTCTTTTCTTTTCTTTTTTTTCAAAATTAAACTTAAAGATCCTAAATTAAATTATAGAAAACCTAAGTTAACTTAAAAATATTAATTAACTTTAAATAACACCCATCAAAAATAATTAAACACTTAAATTAAAACAAAATCACACAATTTGACCAAAATACAAATAATATGTTATTTTTTGTGAATTTTCATTTTTGTAAAACACCTAATTATTAATTAATTCCAAAATATAAAAATCCAATTCTAAATGCAAATGCTATATTTTTTGTATTTTTAATGCATTAATAAAATTAAATATGCACACAGATCTATGCAAACAAATAGAAAAATCGCACAATATTTCCTAAAAATAACACATAATTAAAGTAAAGACCTAATTTTGGGAATTATTTTGGAGTAATTCGTATGAGGCAAAAATCACGTGCTCACAACTGCCCATCTTTGTCCGGAAACATGAAGAGTTTTCGTGCAAAGATTAAGTGAGCGGATATGAGCGATTTTTGCCTGTTTGAATACTCCGTGGGAAGCATTTTTTTGAAAGATTTGACTGAACCTCTTCTTCAAAGGTTTCCTACATATCCTTGGCTATAAAGGAATCATGTCAATGTAGTTCGGGAAGTTTTGGGTAGTTGGGACTACCATGAGACTGCCTTTTGCTGTTACTGTTGTTTCTGCTGATGTTACCTCTTACTGACCTCCTTATTACACCTTGATGAAAGATAAAGAAGTTATACTAAGCTATGATCTATGCATTACAAAAATTTATTCACAAACTTGGCCATGTGACTAGTATTGCCTCGTCGCCTTGTGTTTCCTCTGATGTTGCTTTTACTTCTGACTTGCCTTGTATTCTCCCTTGATTGTCGATCTCGAACTGTTTATTTCACTAGCGTTATTTTCCTTCGAATCTTGAACTGCCTTCCTCTGCTGGGGATTTTTGTTGTTTCCCGCTGCTTTACTGACTTCAATATAACTTCTTAAAGATAACACTATTTCATTCTTCAGGCGGGCTCCTGACTGCTGACCCTTTACATGTCTTCCTTTGACTATTATTTCCTTTCCTCTGTTCTCCAGGTGGGCTCCTGATTGTTGCGACTCGAAATGTATTCCCTTGTTCTCCAAGTGGGCTTCTGATTGCTGAAACTTGAATTGTATTCCCTTGTTCTCCAGGTGGGCTCCTGATTGCTGAAACTTGAATTGTATTCCCTTGTTCTCCAGGTGGGCTCCTGATTGCTGAAACTTGAATTGTATTCCCTTGTTCTCCAGGTGGGTGCATGATTGCTGAAACTCGAATTGTATTCCCTTGTTCTCTAGGTGGGCGCCTGATTGCTGAAACTCGAATTGTATTCCCTTGTTCTCCAGGTGGGCGCTTGATTGCTGAAACTCGAATTGTATTCCCTTGTTCTATAGGTGGGCGCCTGATAGCTGAAACTCGAATTGTATTCCCTTGTTCTCCAGGTGGGCGCCTGATTGCTGAAACTCGAATTGTATTTCCTTGTTCTCCAAGTGGGCGCCTGATTGTTGAAACTTGAATTGTTGTTCCTTGTTCTCCAGGTGGACGCCTGATTTCAACAAAATAGACAAAAGCAAAGAAAAATTCCTGCCCCAGTTTGGTAGTTGGGGACAGATGTGATTGTAAAACTAAATCATATTACCAAATATTATTAAGAATTTGAAAGTTATGTCCCATTATCCAGGGGGTTCCTGACAACTCTTAACTAAACGACAATTTTAAATCTAAGCTATATTTTTTAAAGGCATGACTTCTGTTAAATCTTGTTATCTAAACCAGTTTTAAACTATGTCCCATTATCCAGGAGGGTCCTGATAACTCTTACGCGAACTTTGAAGCTGACTTATATTCCCTTTGGTGTACATTTGTCCTCCATTTATTACTTATGATTGTTTTAGGGTTTAACCTAGGTCCCATTTTCCAGGAGGGTCCTGAAGTTTCTAATCGAGTTTTGTCTTTAAAAAAAATTCAAACCAACTTATATTTTCATGAAGTAGAGCTTATGCCAGATCTTGTATTCATGAATGTTTTGAAGTAAAGCTAAGTCTCATTTTCCAGGAGGGTCCTGAGAATTTATACGATCAAACCTGCATGGTACTTTCTTTCTTCACAGGGTGCTTCCTGAAACAAATGTCGTCTTTGCCCCTGTTTTCAAATCAAAGAAAATCTTGTCAGTTTAAAACGTGGTAGTTAGTTGTGGCATTCTTGCTGGGGAGGGTTCTCTTTGCCCTGCTTTGCTTCATCAGGCTGCCTTGAACCGGTCGAAATGACTGTTTTGACCTCATGATTGATCCTTAACTGTAGGATCCTCAACTGTTGTTTTCACTTCCAACCCTTCTATTCGTAACCATACATCTCTCATGACATTACAGAACCATTTCGCCGATTTAACTTTTGCTTACACCCTATGTCTCATTTTTCATCATATTACCTCCAACATATCCTAGCCGTATTTTGCCTTGTGCAATTTTGAATCTTGGTAGTATACCTTGACATTCCTTCTTATTTGTTGGAACAAGGCTAACCTCAGAAGAGCTTTAGAGGAGTAAAAATTAAAAGAAATGAAATGCGACGATTTTGAAAATTAAGAATAAAGAAGAAAATCTAAATTTGGATGACTGTTGGAGATAGGAACAAGGAACTTATCTGAGTGGAGTCACTGGCACCAATGATCATGGTATGCATTTTAGATTAATCAACCCAGTCTATTTAACCAATCTCTTTTCCAATTGTTTTACTTTGTTCTCCAAGATTTTCACAACCCAATTTTACTTTCCACCAACTTACTGACCTTGTTCGACTTGCAGTGCCCTAAAGGGTTTTCACCGACAAACCTCTCTCATTTGTTTGTTCCATCAATTCCTCGTTGCCTTATGGTTCCCGCGAAGGTTTTCACCAATAAGACTCTCTTATTTTTACTTTCTTTCAGCTTTCGTCGCCTCATGGTGCCCATGAGGGTTTTCACCCATAAGACTCTCTCATTTTCATTACTTTTCCTGCTTGGACCAGAGTGTTATCCTGATATGAATCACCTTTATTTGCTCAACTTGCCATTTCTCGAAAACTGATCGGAAGGTCTTTCTTTGGACCGTACTGTGGGCTTTTGGATGGAGTTAGAAAGAAAGGGTATCAAAGGCTCAAAGCAATTTGACATGGGTTTAAAATTACAACTCTTGGAATCACATTTCTTATTACAAGTACAACTTCTGCCCCAGTTTCTTGCTTGGGGATCTTTTGATATTTTATTTTACTATGACCGATCCGTGAGGCTGCCTACGTATCCTTAACATGAATCAGGTCAAACATAGTTCCCAACTGAATTTCCTTGTTGTTATATTTTCTCTTTTCACTTCTTTTCTTTTCTCTTTTTCTTTCTTTTCCTTTTCTTTTTGTTATTAATTCCAAAAGAGGGGTATGAAAGAAACAAATGCGGCTCAAAAGGGGGAACAAAGGGTAAAGTGTTTAGATAGCAAAACAAATTGCCTTCGTCATTTTAATCTTTGAAACAATGCCAAGTACAAACAATCAACAATTATAACAAAGAAATCATACATAATATCTCTTGACCGCGTCGGAATTGATGGCCATGTCTATACATTTTCCTTCGATACCTGTTAAACATAAAGCACCGTTGGATAATACTCTGGTCACAATGAATGGCCCTTGCCAATTCGGGGCGAACTTGCCTTTTTCTTCAACCTGATGTGGAAGAATACGTTTCAGCACTTGCTGACCCACTTCAAACTTTCGGGGACGCACCCTTTTGTTGTATGCTCTTGCTATTCTTCTTTGATATAACTGGCCATAACATACTGTTGCCAATCATTTTTCATCAATCAAGTTCAACTGCTTCAAACGGGTTTTGACCCACTCATCATCATCAATCTTAGCCTCAGCGACAATCTGAAGGGAAGGGATTTGAACTTCTGTAGGTACTACTGCTTCAGTGCCATATACTAACAAATAAGGAGTTGCACCTACCGAAGTGCGAACAGTAGTGCGATATCCCAACAACGCAAATGGTAATTTTTCGTGCCATTGCCTCGAACCTTCTACCATTTTCTGAAGTATCTTCTTTATGTTTTTGTTGGCTGCCTCGACTGCTCCATTCGCCTTGGGCCGATATGGGGTAGAATTGCGTTGTGTAATCTTAAACTGTTGACATACCTCTTCCATCAAGTTACTGATAAGATTAGCACCATTATCTGTGATGATCACCTTTGGGATTCCAAATCGATAGATGATATTTGAGTGAACAAAATCGACCACTGCTTTCTTGGTCACTGATTTGAATGTTTTGGCCTCAACCCACTTGGTGAAATAATCAATGGCTACCAGAATGAACCTGTGCCCGTTGGATGCTGCTGGCTCAATTGGTCCAATGACATCCATGCCCCATGCAACGAAGGGCCATGGTGCCGACATTGTGTGCAATTTCGATGGCGGAGAATGAATCAAATCTCCATGTATCTGGCACTGATGACATTTGCGCACAAAATTGATACAGTCTCGCTCCATGGTAAGCCAATAATAGCCTGCTCGGAGAATTTTCTTTTCCAACACATATCCGCTCATATGTGGTCCGCATACTCCCGAATGTACTTCGGACATGACAACCGTAGCTTGTCTAGCATCTATGCATCTTAATAATCCAAGGTCTGGTGTTCTCTTATAAAAAAACTCCTCCACTTAAGAAGAATCCATTTGCCAACCGTCTAATTGTTCTCTTTTGATCCCCTGTGGCTTGCACTGGATATATCCCCATTCTGATGTATTCCTTGATATCGTGGAACCATGGTTCACTATCAAGTTCTTCTTCAATCATATTGCAGTAAGCGTGCTGATCTCGGACTTAAATATGCAGTGGATCCATATAAGCTTTGTCCGGATAGTGCAACATTGATGCTAGGGTAGCCAATGCATCGACGACCTCATTATGGACCCTTGGAATATGCCTCAACTCCACTGATCGAAACCGTTGACAAAGATCATGTAAACATTGTCGGTATGGTATGATCTTCAAGTCTCGCGTTTCCCATTCTCCTTAAATTTGATGCACCAGAAGATCTGAGTCTCCCAAGACCAAGATTTCCTGGATATCCATGTCTGCAGCTAACCTTAGACCCAAAATACAGGCTCCATACTCAGCCATATTGTTGGTGCAATAAAACTGAAGTTGAGCCGTAACAGGATAGTGATGCCCTGTTTCAGAAATAATCACAACTCTTATCCCAACTCCTTTCATGTTGGCAGCCCCATCAAAGAAAAGTTTCCATCTTGGTTTTTCAATTTGCTCCAGTTCATCGATATGCATCACTTCTTCATCAGGAAAATAAGTTCTTAATGGCTCGTAATCTTCGTCGACCGGGTTTTCGGCTAAATGATAGGCCAATGCTTGGGCTTTCATCGCAGTCCGAGTCACATAGATGATATCAAACTCTGTGAGAAATATCTGCCACTTCGCAAGTCTCCCTGTCGGCATAGGCTTTTGAAAGATATACTTCAACGGATCCAAACGCGAAATGAGGTAAGTTGTGTAGGATGACAAATAATGTTTCAATTTCTAAGATACCTAAGTTAGGGCGCAACATGTCCTTTCCATATGAGTGTACTTAACCTCATAAGCCGTGAACTTCTTGCTAAGATAGTAGATGGCGTGTTCCTTTCTGCCGGTGATGTCATGCTGCCCCAGTACACAACCAAATGAATTTTCCAAAACTATCAAGTAAAGAATCAAAGGTCTTCCTGGTTCTGGCGGAACCAGCACGGGTGGGTTTGACAAGTATCCTTTTATCTTATCAAATGCTTCTTGACACTCATCAGTCCACTTAACCGCAGCATCCTTCTTCAGCAATTTGAAAATAGGCTCACAAGTTGTCGTGAGCTGAGCAATAAACCTGCTGATGTAGTTTAACCTCCCTAACAGACTCATTACTTCAGTCTTGTTCCTCGGAGGTGGCAATTCTTGGATGGATTTGATCTTTGATGGGTCCAACTCGATGCCTCGTCGGCTGACTATGAATCCTAACAGCTTTCCAGATAGAACACCAAATGTGCACTTGGTAGGGTTAAGCTTGAGGTTATACCTGCGAAGTCTCAGGAAAAATTTCCTCAAATCCCCAACGTGGTTGGCCTGATGCTTTGATTTTATGATCACATCATCCACGTATACCTCAATCTCCTTATGTATCATATCATGAAAGACCGTAGTCATTGCTCTCACGTAAGTTGCCCAGGCGTTCTTCAAACCAAATGGCATTACCCGGTAGCAATAAGTTCCCCATGGTGTGATGAATGACGTCTTTTCTGCATCTTCTTCATCCATTAGAATCTGATGATACCCGGCATAGCAATCCACAAAAGATCCTATCTCATGCTTGGCACAATTATCGATCAAAATATGGATATTGGGTAATGGGAGGTTATCCTTTAGACTTGCTTTGTTGAGATTGTGGTAATCGACGCATACTCTGATCTTGCCGTCTTTCTTTGGCACAGGCACGACATTAGCCAACCAAACAGGATATCAAGTAATCCGAATGACCTTTGCATCCAACTGTTTGGTGATTTCTTCTTCAATTTTTACACTCATATCAGTTTTGAACTTCCTCAACTTTTGCTTGACGGGAGAAAATATTGGATCGGTGGGCAATTTGTGGACCACTAAATCAATGCTCAAGCCCGGGATGTCGTCATATGACCATGCAAAAACATCTTTGAATTCGATGAGTGCTTTGATCAACTCTTCCCGGATCTTTGGCTCGAGGTGGACACTTATTTTAGTCTCTCGGATATTATCTGTGTCTCCTAAATTGACGGCTTCTGTATCATTCAGGTTGGGTTTGGGTTTTTCTTCGAAGTGAATTAAATCCTTACTAATCTCTTCGAAAGCCTCATCCTCCTCGTATTCTGATTCATAATCACAATCTACTTCTTGAACTATTATTTCGAAATCAGATTGATTTTTAAGACTGGGCTGAGGATTCCTTATGCATGTCGTATCACTAAAGCCAGCGTAAAAAGAACTGTACAGAAAAGAAAAGAAAAACAAAAGAAAAAACTATCAGGAATGATAAAGAAAGGGAAACTCCATTTCATTGAATGATGAAAGATAACAAGATTTGCACACTTCAAACAAACTGAAAGATAAAAATCTGGATTACAACCATGGAATAACCCAAACAAACTGAAGGAAAATCAAAATAACTACCAAGACTCCTTTCGAATGGGGAGAGGAGTGGCTTTCCAATTATTAAGCTTTGTTTCTGGCCCAACGAATTGAATTTCTGCGTTGCTGGGACCTTCACCACTTTCCACCATGTTCACACTGTCAAACAACTTTTCAAATCTTTCAATTAACTCCTCGTCAAGATTAATCATAGAATTAGGAATTGTTGTTACTGGGCGACTTCTGGTACCGGACTTGAAAAAAGATTTGGAAAGACATGGGACTGGCTTTGGAAGGACCCATGCCTTCTGTTTTAGCTTTCTAGCCTTTCTTATGTCTGCGGCAGTGGGCTTGAATCCCAAACCAAATGTTCCCAAGTTTTCGGGAAGAGACACCGGTTGTATGATGCCTTGTAAAGATGAGCCCAAACCTTTACCGAGTACAAAACCATTCTTCAACATCTCATAGGCTACCATTACTGATGCGGCGGTTATCTTTGGATTTGGAATGTATTTCCCCTCCGGAACTTTCTCTACCAACATCGTGTCAGAAACCTGGTAGACCCATGGTCCCTGGTCATCTTCCACTTCAATGACTGGTACAATGGCATTGCTGCGAGCACATAAACTGTCTTCCCCATGCACAACTATTTCTTGTCTATCCCATTCAAATTTGACTACCTGGTGTAGTGTTGATGGGACTGCTTTAGCGGCGTGGATCCATGGTCGACCCAACAGTAAGTTATAGGAAACAGCTATATCCAGCACCTGAAACTCAGTTGTGAACTCGACTGGCCCTATCGTCAGCTCCAGCACTATGTCCCCAACTAAATCTTTACTTCCGCCGTCAAATCCCCGCACGCAAATACTGTTCTTATAGATCCTCTCCTCTTCTATTTTCAACTTGCTTAGAGTGGAGAGAGGACAGATGTTTGCGCTTGACCCGTTGTCAACCAATACCCGGGTCACCACAGAGTTTTCACATTTTAATGTGAGGTAAAGAGCTCTGTTGTGCTCAGTACCTTCTACATGCAATTCATCATCAGAAAACGTGACTCTGTTTGTATCGAAGATTTTGTTGGCTATTTTTTCCAAGTGATTCACGGAGATCTTATCGGGAATGTGTGCCTCATTCAAGATCTTCATTAAAGCTTGACGGTGCTTGTCCAAATGGATCAGTAATGACAATAGTGAAATTTGAGCGGGCGTCTTTCTTAATTGTTCCACGATAGAATAGTCATGCAGCTTCATCTTCCTCAAGAATTCTTCTGCTTCTTCTTCAGTTACGGCTTTCTTCATTGGTGTTGGATTATTTTTAGCTCTTCTTAACTCCTCGGGAGTAAAACACCTTCCCGAGCGAGTCAAACCCTGTACTTCACAGATTTCTTCCTTGACTTCCTTCCCTTTGTACATCACTGTTACCCGTTCGTAATTCCATGAAATAGCCTTGCTGTTGATTACTGGTAGCTGGGTTACTGGCTTGATAATAACCCGATCTGAGCGGGCTCCTTCCACAATTATGATGGGTTTGCTGGCCGCTCCCGGTACAATCACTTTTACCCCTTCCTGTTTCGTTGCAACTTTGCTTAAGGACCCCTTCTCAACTGCCACAGATGTCTCAACACTCTTTTTGCTCTGCTCGAGCACCAACTTCTCATCCGTTGATTGTTCATCTGTCTTGACTCCACTAGACCGAATCATCATGACGGTTTGTGATGGCTTCTTGGGTTCCCCCTCCGCATGCACTATTTCGATCATATTTGCCTCCTGATGGGCTGGCATCGGATTCCTGTTGATATTGGGTGCTTTGGGAGCTTGAACTTCAATTCTATTTGTATCAATCAGCTCCTGTATCGCACTTTTCAAGTGCCAACACCTTTCTGTATCATGACCCGGAGTACCAGAACAATATTCACAGCTGACAGTATAGTTAAGATTCTTTGAAGGAGGATTTGGCAGTTTAGACTGTATCGGCCTTAGCATATCTAGTTGTTTTAGCCTGTGGAACAGACTAGTGTAGGATTCTCCCAACGGAGTAAAGGTTTTCTTTTTCTGCAACCTTTCACCCTTGAGTGCTTGACTAGGCCTGAAACTTGGTCCGGGAGTTTTTTGGTAGGCTCGTGGATGTGGATAAGTATTTGGTAGGACAGGAGCACGCCATTGAGCGTGGGCAGGAGGTTGGTTGTATGCTTGTGCATGGTGGACGGAAAAATGAGGTTCTAACGGGGGATAGTAGTGTTGGGGTGAATTGTGGTGATAAGTTTGTTGGTGGGGTCAAGGTTGATTGTAGTAGTAAGGTGAACCTCTGCATCCGGACCAAGTTCCTGAATCAACCATTGTCGCTTCCTCTCTTTTCTTCTTCCCAATCCCTCCTATGCCGCCTTGAATAGCCTGAGTAGTCGCATTGATAGCCGAATAGCTCATGATTTTATTCGACTTGAGGCCTTCTTCTACCATGCCCCCCATCTTTACTACTTCGTTGAATGATTTTCCCACAGCTGAGACCAAATGGCCATAGTAAGTGGGTTCCAAAGCCTGTAGGAAGTAATCTACCATCTCACTTTCCTTCATTGGGGGATCCACCCTTGCTGCTTGTTCCCTCCATCGGAAACCATATTCTCTAAAGCTTTCACTGTGCTTCTTCTCAAATTTAGTCAAGGATAGTCGATCTGGAATGATCTCAAGATTGTATTGGAAGTGACAAGCAAATGCTTGCGCCAGATCATCCCATGTGTACCATCTCCCATGGTCTTGGCGGGTATACCATTCCAATGTTGATCCACTCAAACTCTGACTGAAGTAAGCTATTAACAATTCGTCTTTTCCTCCAGCTCCCCTCATCTTGCTGCAAAAACCCCTCAAGTGGGCTACTGGATCACCGTGCTCGTTGTATAGATCGAACTTGGGCATCTTGAAACCGGCCGGTAATTGCACATTTGGGAACAGACATAGGTCTTTGTAGGCCACACTGACTTGCCCTCCTAACCCCTGCATGTCTCGGAATGATTGTTCTAAGCTTTTAACTTTCCTGAACATCTCCTCATGTTCGGTATTTTTGACTGGTTTATCAGCTTCTATTGGGAGGTCAAAGCGAGGAGTATATGAATGGGTTTCTGAAGCTTTGAAAGTGGGCTCCGAGGGGTAGTATTGGTTGTCCTGGGCCTGGAATATAGGCTCGCTAGGAGATTTGTGGAGTGTAGCTAGTGGAGGTGCTATGAAGATAGGAGTTACTGGTGGAGGAGGGTATGGAATTGGTTTAGGGGGTGGAGATAGTGGTGTATGAGAAGTGGTGCCCCGATAGTGCTGGTAAATGGGAAAGCTCAGGGATAGATCAGTGGTAGGATGATCCTGAGTTTGAGCCGGTGGTGGGGCGGAAGCAGGGTTAGCAGGGTAAGCTGGGGGTGATTGTCCTTTAGACCAGGCCTGATACATCTCGGCCATCTGTTGCTTAAGTTTAAGCATCTCCTCTTTCATTTTACTGACGTCCAGCTCCTCTACTTCAACACTTGTGTCGACATCCAGGATAGACATGATTTCGGGTATTGGTCCTTTTGATCTGGTTTGGTAATGATAATGTTCCAGTATACTCTAGATAAACTAACTGCTTGAATTCTGGAAAACAACAAACTTGTCAGTTTTAATAGTTTAACACATATGCAATTACACGTTGGGATGCAATGCACCTAGGCAATTAACCATTTTCTATCATGTATTTGCTCGGTTGCTTGTGTCATTCCAGCTTTTCCTGATCTTTCCTTTTATCGTCACTCATGCCTATCTTTATTTCCCCCCCCCCTTTTCATTTTATTCCCTTCTTTTGGTTGTGGTCGAATCTTATAAAGATTGCCTACGTATCATGTCCCCGCATGAATCAGACCGTGCGTAGTTCTGGCAGAAACAATTATTAATACTCTTATTTATTTTTAACAAATGAAACAGTACAAAGACAGAAATGACATTACTTTTGGACAACACTTTAAGAAAATGGTTTAAAAGACTTGACACGGACTCAAACTAAAACATGATTATTATATAAAAAGTTCCAACAACTATGATTACGCTCCATTCCGCAATCCTTTGCTTTCAATCACTGGAACATCTGCTCATGGTGGGGCTTGACCCGGCTGACCTCCTAGTGTACGGTACATTCTTTCTAACTCCATTGCAAGATGACGGGCAAAAGTAGGTGCATGCTCTAGAAACCTTTCATAATCCATCCCTTGACAGTTTACATAACTTTGAGAGGTGTAAACAGCCAAATCATGGATTTGTGCTCTGAAATCTTGGAGATTTTGGTCTTGGTTTTGCAATCGCTGTTGGCGAGTGGTGGCTACATCTCTTATGCGGTCTTCGCGATCTAAAGCTGACTCCAATTGAGCTCGAAGTCTGGCCTGATCGAGTCTTGCCTGTGCTCTTTCCCTATCAATATCTGTGTGCTGATGTTCTCTATTATACCTTCTCATTTCTTCCAACTGTGCATGGAGTTGAGCTTCTAAATGTATCCAATGGTCCTTCTCTCTCTTGAATTGAGCCATGTTTTCTTCGAATCTTATTACTTGGCGTTCCTTATTAGATTTGGCCTCCTCATTTAACTGTATGAATTTTCCCTTAGCTTTGTCTAACGCCTTTTCAGTCTTTGTCAAGATGGAGTCATAATCTTGCATTTTTTCTATCAGATTGGCAATGATTTTCTGATCTTTCCAACTTCTCACTGGCACTTTAGAAGCTTTCTTCATCTGTTGAAACTGAGCGCGGAGAGTTTTATTCTCACTAATCAGACTCTTCTTTTCACCTTCTGCTTCTTGTGCTTGTAAGTCTTTCTCCAAATTAAGGTTCCTCAGACTTTCTTCTAAGGCATGAATAGTTTCTTTGTACCCCTTTTCCTTTTCACCCCAAGCCAACCGTTCTTGGATTTTGTCATCAAAGGTTTGAACATGCGGTCTTTTTATGGGCCTTCTAAGATCAGGTTCTGGTGCATCATCCACGCGGGATCTTTTCTCAAACCACCTAGCATATCCCGGATTTATCTCGCCTTTCGCAGGATCTGGAACTTGAGTATCATCTTTCAAGTATCGACAACCATTCCAAATCTGCTGGATAAAGCCTCAGGAAGAGTGGCTTCGGGGTGTAGCTCGATCACTTGCACACTCAAATCTTCATCATCAGGCACCACTTGGTATCTCCCTAGCTGTCTTAGAACTCTCTGTGGCGCATACGGCTGTACGCTTCTTAAACCCAACAGCAGCATATAACTCTTCAAGGTTGACATGTGTATCACCTCTCTTATCGGGATCCATCCCAAAGTCCACTCAACTTGACTTGCCATTAAAGATCTTAAATGGGATATCCAGGCTTCCACCCCTTCTGGAGATTTATAATCTTTTATTCTTTCTTCATAACTCTCGATGAAATTGTCCTTGCTTGGACCATACTGCATGAACTTGGGGTGATGTCGGAGATGGTCAGTCAACCACATTTGCAACAAAATATTGCACCCTTCGAAGAATTTTGCCCCAGATTTACATAAAGTCAATGCCCGATAAATGTCTGAGAGAATGATCGGGGAAAGGGTGTGACGTTCCTCAGTAGTGAGGACTTGTACGACTCTGGCTATACGAATATCAATCGTCCGCTCTTTGTTTGGGAAAACCATGATTCCCAGAAAAACCACCATGAAAGCGAAGCGTCGGTGAATCTGCCAGGTGTCCTTGTTTTGTTTGTTGGTAAGTCCCTTTTCATGAATTTCAAATCCATCCGGCTTTCCGAACGTTGAATATAGGAAGTTGAAAGAACAACACCCTTTGACAACGTTGCTTTTTCTAATTTGATTACTAATATTCAGAAGACTAAAGAATCGGTGTACTGAGGGAGCCTTTAGGAATATAAGATTCTGGTTTCTCAGATCTCTGTCAAAATCGGAATATCCAGCTATTTCTTCCAATGTGGGAGTAAGCTTGAAATCAGAGAAGTGAAAGACATTGTGAACAGGGTCCCAAAAAGTCACTAGCGACGTAATCAAATCATCGCGTGGTTTAACGTTCATAATATCTGTGAGAGCTCCCAAATACTTAATGACCCATTTCTGACCATCTCCTCCTAACTCATGCCACCACATCTGAAGCTGAAATAGAAACTCATCTACATCTGTGAATGGTAAGTTTTGGATGGTGCTCATTTTGTACCTATGAGCGATGTTAATTTTAAAAATCCAAAATCAAGACTCATTTTGAAAAAAATCATTAATATTAAAAACAAAACATTTCGATGAAGAAGGTTTAAAGGCTGTGTTTGCTGACCGGCAATTTTTTTTTTTTTTGAAGAAAAACGACCAAAGGCGGCTGTTCTTGCCAAAACAACCTTCCGGCGCCCTTTTGGGACATTCGACATATTTTGGGCAAGAATGACATCGCCTTACTTATGACAACACCATGACATTTATGTACCCACACTTTTAATTATTTAATATCTATTTTTTTTTACTTTTTTTTTAATAAATAAACACGACGTTTCTTTCCTTTTTAGAATTTCAAACTATTTTGGTTTTTTTTTTTCGAAAACAGCCAATTTTCTCTCTCGGTTCTCACATTGATCTTCCTTTTCTAACTTTTTCCTATAAGCTGGTCAACATGCAAAATCCGAAACAAATGAATGCACAAGTAGCAAGTAAGATGCATCAGGATGGTCTTTTCATTTCGGGTACACCTGTCCTAGACAGACTCAACCCCTGTGTTGGGTCTCCGAAGTCAAATGCGCATGATGCAAACAACGTTCCTACTAGGGATCCGGCATGAAGCTGAGTTATTCTGAGTGTAAAACCTGGGGTATACTGTTCTAGACCTGGCTTACCCAAGCGGACATCTTGAGCCGAAGTGGGGGCAACGTACCGGGACCATGAAAGTCTACCCGGCCTAGTTACTTGTCCCAACTTCGTTCTATTTGGTATGACTTCTAACAGAAAGGTGGGCCACGCGCACGTGTGCACCATAAATTCAAAAGACTCAGAAAGAAGAAGGGTTTCGTAGCAGTTTTATATATACAATTCAGATAATATCAAAGCGGTAAAAAGCAACATTTAGCACATTAGGCATCAATATGTAAAAATCAGATAATAAATAAGGCCAAATAATACAATTATTCTAAGCTCGAATTCTTGAACCCTAAACCAGAGATTCTGGCTTTGAGTCCCCAGCAGAGTCGTCAGAGCTGTCACACCTCCTTTTTACCTACACCCCCCGGGAAGGGAGTATATAAGGGAGATTTTCCAATCAAAGGACAATCGAAACGGGATTTATTTATTTATTTCAGAGTCGTCACTTGGGAGATTTATGGTCTCCCAAGTCACCGATTTTAATCCCGAATCGAGGAAAATATGACTCTGTTTAACAGTCCGCGAACCAGAAATCCGAGTAAGGAATTTTGTTAACCCGGGAGAAGGTGTTAGGAACTCCCGAATTCCGTGGTTCTAGCACAGGCAATTTATACTTGGCCTAATTATCTGACTTATTACACATTTTAAACTTATTGCGTATTTTTAACTTTTATTACCATTTTAATTTGATTATTTGTAATTATAGAATTGTCTTGAAACGAATCACGCGTACGTATATTCGTTTTATTTTATTGTATGTAAGGAATCATGTCACGCGTACGTGTACATAATTAAATTAATAACATTTTTTATTATAAAAATGAATTTGGCCGAAGTTGCGCGTGCTTAAAACAAACGACGAACATTTGTCATTTTTGTATGATTAAATGGTAGGCGGCGCGCCTCGGACTATATAAGCTAATTTAATTTAATAACCTCCGAAAACCCATTTTTTATTAAGAAGATTTGCTCGAAGTTGCGCGAACGCATACCCCGACTTGTCTTTAGAATTGTAATCATGTCACGCGAACGTGTCCACAACCACACTAATATTTTATTAAGATTAAGATTGTTTCGCCCGATGTTGTGCGAACGTATACTCTAATTTTTTCTTTCATGAAATCATAACCGTGTCACACGGACATGTCCACAATCACGATAATATTTTAAACGGCCCTAAAGGTTTCTCTACGAATGTTTATTATTTTTATATCTATATTAAGATGAGAGCCGTGGGAATTCGCTGAATGGCGCACCTCGATTTCCAAAGAATCAAGATTCATTAGGTGTTGGCCATAGGTTATATGATTTAAATGTGTGAATGGTACGCCTCAAAATTATTCAACTAGAAGAATTAAGGAGATAATTAAAACTAATTTGAAATTAAAAATCACAACCACACCGCGAAAACAGTATCCGTGATTCAATTATGTGCCTAGAGCTTGATCACCATATTCACAAGTTATTTGTTCTCTTACTATGCTTGAGACCAATTGTATGTGTTTTAAAACTTGCAAAGTGGTTTACATGTAAAGTTGGGAGAAATTTAGCTGATATGCATACCATTTGTTTTATGAAATAGTTGTCACTCCACCCGGAGCAAACTCAATTTTGTATATCCTTTACTTGAAATGCCGAAATCAGTACTCGCAAACCCAATCATCTTCTACGCATTTATTATTTTTTTTAGTCCAAATCCTAATTATTCTGTTAATTCGCTTATGACGATTGAGTTTTAGACGAACAACATCAAACCAATTATTGTCCAAACTTGTGAAAACTATTTACAACTACCAAATCTATACCTTGTAATAATGTTGACATTATTTTTTGTTATAAGAAATGGGCTAATTGCACTCCTAAGTTAAAATAGGCAATTTATTGTTAAGAAAGAAAACTAGTTAACAAATTGATTTGATAGACAAATTCACACCACATATACCACGAATACACAACTGAACCTTTCAGAATATTCCAATACTTTAAGCATAATGGATTATATCAATTTACCTCTAACTTATGGTTATCCCAACAGCTGTTATCATACAAGATTACATACAAACAAAAAACACTTATGTCAACTAGAATTAAAACAAAATTTCGATGTTTGACGAAATATACTATTGTGGTTTCTTGATATTTCCATACTACCATGCACTTAGCTAACTGGGCTTAAACACAAAATTTAACTAATGGTCAACCTTCTACCAAGTTCCCCATCTCAGCAGATCGAAAGCAGCCATAACCAATGAGCTTCAGAAATAAGTAAAATTACTGTAGGGCTTATACTAATTTCAACAGAGGCAAGTTGACTAATAGCTATCATGTTGAGCATGTGATATGTTAATTAACTAAAAAACAAAACTGAAACTTAAACTAATATATATTTAAATGGGCAGAAGACATATTTGGAACTCCGGATTTCATTTCATTGTGATATCGAAACCCTGTATGAGATAAGTCTAAAAACATATACCTGGAAATGAGAGTAAAAAGGGGTAAGATTCAGCAGTAGCAACAGCAAGACCCGGCAGCAGAAATACACCAAGGAAAACCAATTTTGAGCCAAATTCAAACCAGTAGAAAGATCAAATGATGATCAGTTAATCAAAAATGCAGCCAACACTTGAACCAAACACTTGAAAACCAACAAGTTCAAATCATTTTTAACATCTGATTATTCAGGAATTATTTCAGAAATGAAAAGCCTTAAGAAGTTCAGAAATTTTAATGGAACAGTAATATTTGTATCCTTTCCCGTATTTTCCTAAATGTTTTTCTTTCTTCCCCAATGCCCCTTTCTCTGAATGTCTCCTCCTCTTATACAGACATGCCTTACCTTTTTAAACCTACTGCCCGACCCCTCTTTCCCACTAAAATCTAAATTTTTTCCACTTAAACCCACTAAGGAAAACTTTTCCTTATTTTCAGCCCCCCATTCCCTTTTGTTCCCCATTACCAAATTAATTTAAGGACATTAATATCCCACTAACAAAACACTAACATTAAAATATTATCCTAACTGTTTCATTCCCAAATCACCCCTGAAACCCCTTAATATTACTGCCCCTAATACAATTATTCAATTGTATTAAAACTCAATTCTGAAATCTGTTCAAGCTAACAAAGATTTAAAAACTAAACCTGACTAACAGCTATAACCAAACTTATTGACAGCTAAATGACTAAGGTTGAACTCCAATTGACACAAATGAACTGAATTTAAATCGCCACACAGAACTCAACAGAATCATTTAAACTGAAATTGAAAATTGAATCAAAATGCACATGAATGCAGGTTCATTGTCAGCCTACTAACAATGCCCTGAAGCTAAGTGTCTATAGATCAAGCATACACAATAACCATTTGACGAACTTATTGGTTTACAAACAAGAATGAATTAATTGACGAGGACTAATTAACCGATTACCTACAACAATTGATAACAATCAATCTGAAAATAGATAATCAGGCAATTTCAATCGGCATTGACAAGAACAGAGGATTATAATAACAACTAATCGACGAACTTATTCGAATCGATTACACAGCCTATAATTATTCACAACAAAGAACAGAAACAAAATCGACCAAATAAAAAGGTCTGATGGAGAAGGAAATAACAATCGACAAAACTGAACAATTAATATAACCATACTAAACACATAAACAGATACTTAAAACATCAGACAATAGAATAAAAGAAAAAAGGAAAAATACCTTAGATAGAACAAAGAACAGATGGACTTGAATCGACTCAAATTTGAACTTCTTTTGAGGTCAAACGGACCTTAATCGAGTGTTCTCAACTTAGAACACTTCGACTAAGGTCAGTTAAACACCCAAAACCTCTTAAAATTCGTACAGAAACTAGTTTTGGTTTTTTTAGGGTTCTGTTTGTTTTGATTTGGGGTTCGAGTGTTTCTAGCCAGATTCGAACCAAACCAACGGTGGTTTGGTGACGAGGGAGGTCATGGACAGGTCTAGTATGAGTTTAGACTGGTTGGGGTAGATCTAGTTCCTGCTCGAATCTTCGATTGAAGATTCGAGAAGCTGAGGGTTGATTCGAGGCAAGTGGTTAACAGATCCGTGATGAGGGTGATCAGGGGGTGCCTTGTGTGGGTTTGGGGTTCATTAGATGATCCAAGGTTTTGGGTCCTGAGTTTCGATCGAAGATTCGAACAAGGAGAGGATGATTCGAGGACAACGGAGTGGGGATTCAGGTTGAGGGTGGTTAGGGGGTTCTAGGGTGTTATTTTGGTGGTCACCGGCGTTGTTGCCACCGGCTTTCATGCGAAGGGGTTTCAGGGCGGCTAGGGTTTGGGAGGATTGCTTGGGTCCATCTCTGAAAGAGACGATGAACAGGGTATGGCTTAGGGGGGTGTGAGGAGAGGGGTTAGGTTTATATACGGAATGGATGGTCTAATCCTGGCCGTTGGATCAGTCACGATCAATGGCCTGGATTAGTTCATTTAAGGGAGACGGTGTCATTTTGGGGTAGTGCTGGGGCGGGTGTGGTTCGGGGTAAGCGGGTCGTGGGTCGGGTTTGGTCAAAGCTTTGGGATCGTTTGATCGGCTGAGATCAACGGTCCAGATTAAAACGTGCCCAAACGACGTCATTTGGTTCTGGTAGGGGTGGACCAGGTATGGTAGACGGGTGTGGGATGGTTTGGCATGGGTTTGGACGGATTTTGTTTGGGCTTGAGTATCTTCTGGCCCAAATTTGATTTCCCTTTTTTATTAACTCCTTTTCTTTTCTTTTCTTTTCTTTTCTTTTCAAAATTAAACTTAAAGATCCTAAATTAAATTATAGAAAACCTAAGTTAACTTAAAAATATTAATTAACTTTAAATAATACCCATCACAAACAATTAAACACTTAAATTAAAATAAAATCACACAATTTGACCAAAATACAAATAATATGTTATTTTTTGTGAATTTTCATTTTTGTAAAACACCTAATTATTAATTAATTCCAAAATTAAAAAATCCAATTCTAAATGCAAATGCTATATTTTTGTATTTTTAATGCATTAATAAAATTAAATATGCACACAGATCTATGCAAACAAACATGAAAATCACACAATATTTCCTAAAAATAACACATAATTAAAGTAAAGACCTGATTTTGGGAATTATTTTGGAGTAATTCGTATGAGGCAAAAATCACGTGCTCACACTATCGTTGAGAGAGGCGACTTCTTAGAGACTCCGAGGTACATTTGTCGTGTCCGCAGACTAAGGAGTCCCTTTCTACTCCCGCATTTAGTATTTAGCCCTTCTGTACTTTTCTGTTCTTTATTAGAAATTCCGAAGTTAGAGCTATGTAGTATTTCTTTTCTTAAATTGTGATTCATGGGTTTTCGGGTCTTGGATTTATGTTTGGTGTTGAGAGTTAAACATGGAGTATGCCGAGCAGCACATTTACACACTGTTATTGTTTTACTCTGTTTTTAAATTGTTTTACTTCCGCAAGTTTGTTTATCTTCTGCAAATTTAGGCTTTCCTAGTCGTAGAGGCTAGGTACTGTCACGATGGTTCATGGAGGGCGAACCAGGGTCGTGACACTCGAGCAATTACAACAATTTACTAGACATATTCTCTCGAACTACGCTAGTTGGCTTTATCTAACCGCTCACTATGACCACGTCAAGGCTTTGTTTTTTCTAAACCTGCCTTTAAACCTGTTGTATTGATTTCTCACATACATTAGGAGTGACGTTGTTCAACAACTACCTAAATATATATCCTTTCTCAAGCAACACATAATAAATAGGCACAGTCAATCGATGATCATTCAATCAACAACAATAAACACGTAGTTGAACAAGTAGAGAAATCTAACGGCTCAATTATAAAAAAACATAACAAGAATTTATCCTACTAAAGGTTCTATCAAAACCCTAGATAATAAATTAGCTATTCATAATAGTATGTAAAACTACAATACTAAAAGTCATAACCAACAATGAAAAATAGGAAGAGGAAGGTAAAACTCGTAGAAGAATTTTCTGCCTTGCTCCTATTGTGTCTCTACCTCCTTAGGTCGAATCTGTGTCAAAAGTGTGTTCAACCGCCTCAAAATATCGTTTTTACATGTATTTATATCAAGTAGGGTTGGTCCTAGACGAAAATAACTTCTCCCGAGCAAAATACGACACTCACTCTATAAATTTTGTACTACCGTGCCGCATGGGGCGACACGCCATGTGGGGCGGCAGTAGAAAAGCTCAGATTGCTGATTCTGACATGCTGCAGAAAATTTTCACAAGTGCGCCGCATTGCGCATCGCACCACGCACCGCGGTAGTGGGAATTTGCGAAAATGGAAAACATGAAAGTTGTAGCCCTTTCAAATAGCTTTCCAACGATAAATTTGTATTGGGAAAAAATGAGTTTACATATTAAAGTGGTGTGAAGATGATGTGTCATGACACATAGACTGGTCAAAGAGTTACAACTGGCAAAGAGGCATGAGTTGCAATAGATACGAGTAGAGGCAAAGGAAGAGGCACGAGCGGTTATCCAAAAGACTCAGCGCTCGTGCTTATTTAAGTCCAAGAATCAAGGGGAATAAATCTGACACTACATGGGAGTATAGATACAGTATTTAATGAGCCTTAAATACTGAAAATGTTAGAGATTCTATATTAAATGCAATGATTATGTAATGTCTTTAATTGTCCATAATGGCCTTATTATGATAAAGGCAAAACGCATATCTCCAAAATAGCTATAAAAGGGAGAGAACGGATCAATTGTAGGGACACAAAATATTATCTAAATATACCGACTTACTTGCTTTTCTTGTAATTATCTTATTGCTAGCCAAATTGCTTTCTTTCATATATTCTTTTGATTATCAGTAACCCGAGTTCTCCTAAATTAAAGCTTTGACCGAAATCCCATTTTTTGGTTAAACAAATTAGTTCCATTACCGGGAATCTGATAATCTATCCTTTTTTAGCTTAACTTTCCTTGTTGCATCAACCATGTCAAACAACAATGACAACATTCAAGGAAACCAAGGAAATCAACAACTTCAAGGAAATCCACAGGGTAATCAAACCCCGGTCCCTTCTCCACGAGGCTCTCCTCGGCGATCTCGTGAAGGCTCTCCTGATAGATCTCATACAAATAGAAACGCTCAATTTGAAAATGTTGAAGCTATTGATGAAGCTTTGCAGAAACTAATTGTTGCACAGGTCAATAAAGCTCTTGAGCCTTTTGCTAGCCAGTTACCAGCTGCACCACCCACACCCACTCCAAATAACAACACTTTGGAGAACCCTCGTTCTGGGTTTGTTAATTCAGGTAGCGGTGGAACCCCCAGTGAATCACAAGAGGGAGAACCAGGTAACTTAGTCGATTCTAATTTACAAAATTTAGTACTAACATTGCAGAAACAGCTCAAGGAGCAAAGTGACCGCATAGAGAAAATACTCGGGGTGCCGCCCATAATCAAAGGGATAGTTACGGATAAATATTCGCAATAACCCTGAAAGCAAGTGCTGCTCCCCTCTCAATTCCAAAGAAATTCAAAATGCCTGATATTCCAAAATACGATGGAACAACAGACCTACGAAACCACGTGACTGCATTCACAATAGGCGTAAAAGGCAACGACTTGACCAAGCAGGAGATTGAATAAGTATTAGTCAAAAAATTCAGTGAAACACTCACCAAGGGTGCATTAACATGGTATTCTCTTTTACTCGAAAATTCTATAAATTCTTTTGCTGAGCTTGCAGATTCTTTCATCAAAGCATACTCGGGGGCTCAAAAAGTCGAAAAAAGAATGGAAGATATTTTCAAGATCAAGCAAGGGCACTCAGAATTGCTTAGGGAGTTCGTGGACAGATTCCAACGTGAAAGAATGACGTTATCACTTGTACCTGATAATTGGGCAGTTATAGTTTTCACAAGTATTTGAATAAATATAGCTCAGAAGCTACGAGGCGACTCAAGGAAAGTCTTCGTGAATTCCCAGATACAACATGGAATGACATTTACAACAAGTATAGCATGAAGCCAAGGATAGAAGAAGATATTGTTCCACAATTCCAAAAAGAAGAAAAAGTAAGTTCGAGACGGGCGGAAACCGAAAAAAGGTCCAATAAAAACAGGTACAAGCCATACATGGGACCTGTGGGAAAAGATTCACGGTCAAAACAGGACAATAAAAGGTATGATCACATATCAAGGAATAGAGAGTCAGACTCTTCATCAAGATTTAAGAATGATCAAAACACCCATAAGTCACGAGATGATGATAGAAATTTGAAGGCGAGATTTGGCGGTTACAATTTCAATGTTAGCACTTCCGAGCTCGTAGCTGTTTTGAGAAGCATGGGTGACAAGGTACGGTGGCCAAAAGAGATGAGATCGAAACCAAAAAGGCGCAACCTTGATCATTAGTGTGAGTTTCATAATGATCACGGGCATAAAATAGCAGACTGTAGATTTTTACAAAGTGAAGTTGATCATTTATTAAAACAAGGGTATCTCACTGAGTTATTTAGTGAGAAGGGTAAGCAAGCTTACATGAAGAATAGGCAGGAACCCCCTAAACCACCTTCTCCTAAAAGGATCGTCAACGTTATAAGCGGGGGTGAAGACATCAATGGCATAACGTACACGGCAGCTAATAAAATTTCCAAAGTCACAATTACCCAAGGGAAATGGGTGCGACATGTATTAGAGGAAGATAACATTACATTTGATGATGCGGATGTGGATGGCGTATTATCTCCTCATAACGATGCCCTGATAATATCTTTAATTGTACATGACACTAATGTGAAATGAGTTTTGATTTATCCAGGTAGTTCCATGAACATTATTTTGCTAAGAGTATTACGTGAGATGCAAGCTGAAGATAAATTAATACCAAAGGCGCATACTTTATCTAGATTTGACAATTCTAGTGTTGTGACGAAAGGAGAGGTAACACTCACCATATTCGCAGAAGGAGTTGTCAAAGATACAAAGTTTCAAGTAGTAGACATGGAGATGGCTTACAATATGATCCTTGGGAGACTATGGATCCATGAAATGGATGTCGTTCATTCAACCTTGCATCAAGTTATTAAATTTCCATCACCATGGGGAATATTTCAAATTCGCGGGGATCAACATACATTCAGGAGCATCAAATCTGTAGCAGATTCAAGTACGAAAAAAGAAGAAAAATAGCAATCACAGAAGACACTTGAGGGCAGCACAAAACAAACCTCAACTGAACAAGGGCGGACAGATATGGATTCAAGGCCTGATACCATTCAAGAACCAGAAGAAAACGAAAATATCAAAACAACAATTAAAGAACTGGAGTCTGTGGTGTAATTTGCACAATGGCCTGATAAGAAAGTCTATGTAGGGGCCAATCTAAGCCAAGGCATGAGAGGTAAGTTAATTGAATTTTTGAAAACTAACGTGGACTGTTTTGCTTGGTCCCACTCTGACATGACAGGAATACCACTGGAGGTAATGACTCATAAATTGAATGAAGACCCAACGTACCCTCCTGTTAAACAAAAGAAAAGAAAGCAAGGAACTTTCAAGAATCAGGTAATTCAAGAAGAGGTTCAAAAATTGCTAAAGATTGGATCCATCCACGAGGTAAAGTATCCTAATTGGTTAGCCAATACTGTTGTAGTTCCAAAGAAGAATGGTAAGTGGTGAGTTTGTGTGGATTACACAGACATTAATAAAGCTTGTCCTAAAGATTCTTTTCCACTACCACATATAGATCAGTTAATTGATGCTACTGCAGGGCATGGACTATTAAGTTTTTTAGATGCATATTCAGGGTACAATCAAATCAAATTGGATCTAGTAGATGAGGAAAAAACTTCATTCATAACAGACAGGGGGGCTTACTATTATAAAGTAATGTCTTTTGGTCTCAAAAATGCTAGTGCAACATATCAAAGGCTGGTTACTAAAATGTTTTAAGAACATCTGGGAAAAACCATAGAGGTTTATATAGATGATATGCTCGTTAAAACTCAGCATTCGAGAGATCATATATCACACTTGTCTGATACATTTCAGATTTTGCGCAAATATAATATGAAATTAAATCCAGAGAAATGTGCATTTGGTGTCGCGTCAGGTAAGTTTTTGGGTTTTCATGTTTCTAACTGTGGTATTGAAGTGAATCCCGCACAGATTAAGGCCATTGAAGAAATTCCTGATATGCTTTCAAGCAAAAAAGAAGTGCAGAGGTTGACAGAAAGAATTGCAGCCTTGGGAAGATTCATTTCTAAATCATCAGAAAAGTGCTTTAAATTCTTTTCAGCTCTTAAAAAGCAAGATCACTTAATGGAACGAGGAATGTCAGCAGGCACTCAAAAATTTGAAGACATACTTGTCAAATCCATCATTGCTTGCAAAACCAAAGGCTGGGGAAAGACTGCTCATCTACCTTGCTATTTCAAAAGTAGCGGTAAGTGTTGTTTTAGTCCATGAGGACCAAGGTAAACAATCTCCAATCTATTATGTTAGCAAATCTTTGTTAGATCCGAAGATACGGTACCCTCAATTGGAAAAGATTGCACTTGCATTAATCATGGTATCTAGAAAATTAAGGTCTTATTTTCAGTGTCATCCTATTGCTGTAGTAACTGCTTATCCATTACGCAATATATTACATAAGCATGAATTTTCAGGTAGGTTAGCTAAATGGGCTATAGAATTAAGTGAATATGATATCACCTACCAACCTAGAACTGCTATAAAATCTCAAGCGTTAGCTGATTTCGTGGCTGATATTAGCCAAGGGATGCAATTAGAAGCATAAAAAGAGTTGCAGGTGTTCAACGGAGCTAATCTAGGAACTTGGACCTTGTTTACTGATGGTTCATCTAACATAAAGTATGCTGGTTAAGGGATTGTTTTGGTACCACCTACGAGTGAAACCATTTGACAAGCCATAAAATGTCATTCTATAACTGACAATGAGGCAGAGCATGAAGCTATGATTGCAGGTTTAGAACTGGCACGAGAACTTGGCATAAATCAGATTATAATCAAAAGCGATTCACAGCTCGTAGTTTTCAAATGTTGGGGACTTATACGGCCAAGGAAGCAAGGATGCAGCAATACTTAGAGAAGGTACGGGATTTGATAAAGTAATTTCAAACCTGGAAAGTAATACGAATACCAAGGGATGAAAATATTGAAGCCAACGCCCTAGCTAATCTTGCATCTGCGGCAGACGTGGCAAGCAATGAAAATGCTTCAGTTATTCATTTGTTTCATTCAGTTCTTGACCTCGATAAGAATGAGGTAAATTTTAATAACTTAACTTGGGATTGAAGGAACGAGATTGTTGCTTTTTTACAGTATGGTACCATCCCTGAATATAAGGAAAAAGCTCACGCGCTTCAAAAAAAGCTGCTCGGTATTGCTTAAAACAAGGCAATCTTTACCGAAAAATGTTCGGTGGTCCCTTAGCAAGATGCCTACGACCTTCTCAGACGGAATACGTAATGAGAGAAATATACGAGGGGCATTGTGGGAATCACGTAGGAGGAAGGTCATTAGTAAGAACCTTAATTAGGGCAGGTTATTATTGGCCCAAAATGGAAGAAAAACGGAATGTTTCGTGGCTAAATGTGATAAATGCCAAAGGTGCGGTAATGATATGCATAGGCTTGTGGAGTTATTACATCCGGTCATTGTACCGTGGCCATTTATGAAATGGGGGATGGATATCGTGGGTCCACTACCGCAAGCAAAAGGACAGGTAAAATTTTTGCTCGTACTCACTGATTATTTTACTAAATGGGTAGAGGCAGGAGCATTTAAATAGGTACGAGAAAAGGAAGTTAAAGATTTCATTTGGCGGAATATCATATGCCGATTCGGTGTGCCAAAGGAGATCGTGTGTGATAATGGTCCTCAGTTTATAGGCACTCAATCACAGAATTCCTTCAAAGTTGGTAGATTAAAAGGATTACGTTTACACCTTATCATCCGGTGGGTAATGAGCAAGCTGAGTCAACAAACAAAGTCATTATCAACAATTTAAAGAAGTGTTTAGAGGAATCCAAAGGTAATTGGCCAGAAGTGTTACATGGTGTTTTATGGGCATATCGCACAACAACAAAAACAAGTACATGAGAAACACCATTTTCATTGGTTTATGGAGCTGAAGCTTTAATTCCAGTTGAGATAGGAGAGCCGAGTACACGATTCACACAGGCGACAGAAGAATCTAATGACGAGGAAATGCGTGTAAATCCTTGATTTACTTGAAGGAAGAAGAGAAGCTCCACTAATAAGAATGGCAGCACAGAAGCAGGTCATAGAACGATACTACAACCAAAAAGCACGTCTCAGACTCTTCAAAATTGGGGACTTCGTGCTCAAAAAGGTTTTTCAATCTACGAAGGCGGTTAACTCGGGGAAATTAAGTCCAACATGGGAAGGACCCTATAGAATTCATGATATTACAGGTAAAGGAGCATACGAGCTGGAAACAATGGATGGCAAGATACTACCGTCACATTGGAATGTTGTTCGTCTGAAGAGATATTATTTCTGAAGAATACCCACGGTCAGGTATCCATATTTTATAATTTAATTTTTGAATTGTTAAAATTTTACTAATGATTTTAGATGATAGGCAAAACGTTAACCCGTACTAAATGATGAGTCACGACTTGCAAGGCACGTGGAATAAATTAAACTTCTTGGCCTAGGGTTTCAATTATTCTGATAGAAATTCAAACGGGTTAAGCAGTCTTCATCTATAATTGTACCTCCGAGTCCCGTATGTTTTTCCTTTACAGGGAAAGGACCAAATGAGAGGAACAATCAAGTGCTCGAGCCTTCATACTTCAACGCTCAATCACTTGGGGGACTACATAATATACACGGGTATGTGTATAAGGAAGGCAAAGTAGATCAAGCCCTGAAAAGTTCACTCATTGAATGAGTCAAGTGCAGAGCAAAGTCACGAGCTAAGGCCAAAGAAAAACCTTACCGTAGTTAGGGTAAAAGCTATGTACTGAAACGGGTTATAGATAAAAACCTCGTGTTTATTACCTTATCATAGTTAGGGTAAAGGCTACGTACTGAAACGAGTTATAGATAAAAACCTCGTGTTTATTTTTCTTTTTTAAATCTGTTACAAGAAAAACAGTTACGAGAAAGTTATAGATGTAATTCAAATACGTGTAAAGTGTTATTCAAAACTAGACAAAGTTCAAATAAAAACTTGTCAAAGTTATTTCAAAGAAACATGTGTATTCCTATTTCTTTTATCGTATGCTAACACCATTATGAAGTTGAGACGTCTTCTTCATTAAGTGTCGAATATAAAAGGACCCTCTTTTATAAAATTCATGATTAATGTAAATATTCATGAAGTTAATAGAAGCATTTTTAAAGAATAAAAATGCAAAATTATTCTATAAGTCATTAGAAATAAAGGCAAGAATAAACTAAACGGAAGTTCAAGATAGTAACGAGAAAACTTCTTAATATTAAAAAGCTTAAGACTAAGTACGAACTTAGTCATAAACTGTGAATTATTTATACAAATTGCCCCATAAAAGGTCCGGGGACTTGAATTTCCAAAACAAACCCTCAAATAAGACCAAAGGTTTTACCACAATTTTCCCAAAAAACAAAAGAACACAAAGAAATTCAAATGACTTAAACTTATCACTTAGAAGATGTAGGAACTGAAGTGGGTGCATCAACAACAGGGGGCTCAACTTGGTTTATAGCAACGGGCTCAACTGGGCTTGAAGGAATTGGGATACCCGTATCAACTTCAACATTCACGGAAGCTTCGGCCACGAGAGAAGGAAAATCTTAAGTTTGCTGAGCCTTCTCAATAGTTTTATTGATTTTAGCTAACTCATGTGAGCGCGTGATTTTTGGCCTAAATATGATTATTCCCAAAATCCCAAAAAAAAAAAATTCCTTTATTTTTACAATTTTTTGTGCATTTTGGTGTCATTTTCTGATAATTGTTGCATTCTATTTGCGCATGTTAATTCTATAAAATACAAAATATGCATTGTTGCGTTTGGGTTTTAGTATCAATTAAAGGTTAATTTGTTTTAAAACAAAACATGAAAATCACAAAAATTAGTCACTTTCGCATTTTAATGATTTTTACTATGAATTTGTCATGAAATAGTTTTTAAACAATTTTAGGCATTAGCCAGTTTAGTTTTGAAGTATATTAGGATTTTATTTTAATTGTTGCAATTCTATAAAATCAGAAATTACAAAATTACAAAGTGGAAAATAAATAGATAAAATGAAAAAAAAGAAGGAAATCAAATGAGAAGCAAGGGGCTGGCCAAGTTTGGGTCAAATCAAAAGAATTGCTCAGGCCCAAAACGTCTCAACCCATTGTAAATCAGCCCCAGCCCAAGTCCCCAACCCGGTCTGTCCCCCCTTCTAATCGAAACGACGTCATTTCGTGGCCTCCAAATCAGGACCGTTGGATCTCATCAATCCAACGGTCCGGAACTAACGAGGTTCTTAATATAAAAGGGTCCGAAACTCCCCCTACCCCCATTTGCCTCATCGTCCTTACCCTACCCCTCCTCAACAAATCCTAATCCACGCCGCCATCAAACCCCTCGCCGGCGGTGAACACAAACTATGTCGTTCACTCCGAGATTAACACCACAGTTCCCCCTCACTCTCCTCTTTCCATTGCACCCACTGGTTCACCTCAAACAAGGTCGGAACTCTTCGAATATTAGTTTGAAGTTTTCCGGCCAAGTGACAAGTTCATCCAAATCAGCCCAAAATCACACCAGATAATCCTCGTTCTTCCCTCAGCCCTAATCCATGGTTATTTTCTTTCAAATATCTATGAAACGGCCCGAATCTTAGATCTGGAAATTTCTGGCCAAACCCTAAAACCCAAATCCTTTTGATTTCGAACCGTAGTATCCTTAACCATGTGTTCTCTTGTAAGAACACATGGTTAGGGATGTGACGCGTCAAAAATTTGAAAGGATTCAGACGTTTCTGACTGGTCGGAGTCCCTTGTGCCTCTGTGAGTTTTTACTGTTTCCTTTTACTCGCATGTTGGAAGTTTTATTTATAGTTTTTGTTTCATTAATTTTTTTTTGTTAATTTTATGATTTAATTGTATTAGTTTAAGTTCTGTCAATTACTGTTGGTTCTGAGTTTGATATTTGTTTGAATGATTGTAAGTTCATGGTTTAAGAATTAGTTTAAGTTCACTTAATATTGATCATGTTAGCTTAAGCTCAGTTTAATTTCATTTAGCTTGATTGAATTGGTATAATTGAACAAATTGGTTTTGGTCAGTCTGATTAGTTAGTTTCTGAATGCTAATTAATTAATTTCAGTTAGTTTTAGATTAAATTAGGGGATTGGTCATAGTTGTTAAGGATGAGGTTAGGATCAGTAACTTTGAGGGGCTTTCAGGGGTAATCTGGGTATGGAAAAGGGTAGTTCTGAGAAGAATAGTAATATCAGGATATATGGAAGGGCAGTATAGGTATTGTATGGGTAGAGGAATACCCTAGGGCCTTCTAGAATGGGGTACAAGTGTAGATTTTAATAATTTCAATGCATTTACTTGTTTAGCAAGTTAAGAATAGAGGGACCAAACTGAAAATAGGGAGGGACTGATTGGAAAATCAGAATCTGATCTATTCTCTTTGGGGTTGCCTATAAAAGGGCATGAAATGCCTTGGGAAAGGGGGTTCTTCTCTTTTATTCTGCCTTCAGCTCTGAGTTTCAATTTCAGCTTTCTTTCCTGCTTTTGATTTCAGTTGGCATTTTAATTCCAAGTTTATTCAGAAAACAAAACATCAAAAAAAATGAAGCAATCAACAACAATCTTATAGTTTCATTATTAGTTGGATTTCAGCTGGGTGGGTCTAGCAGCATCGCAGAGCTGCTTGGGTGCAGCTGTGAGGGTTAGGAGTATATTTGAAGTATGTGTTGAATTAATCTATGGAGACTGCCTGTATTTCTGATTTTCAAAAGTGTTTTCTGGCCTGTCTTGTGGTATATATTGCTGAGTTTGCTGCTGTTGCTGTTGCAATTAGCTGACTCCTCTCCTTCTCTCTACTTACATTTCAATTTCCAGGTACTTGTTCTGTAGCTCTCAAGTCTATGGAGTTGAAGTAAACATGCTGTCTGAAGTTGATCTTTGAATTCTTCATGTTTTTATCTAACTTAATGTATAAAACAATTAGCTTACTCATGTCATTTGGGTACTATACTAATCCTGGTTTGTATAAATTGGACTGATGAACTGTCAAGCATGAGTTTGTTCATTTCGATTAGTAAGTGGGCATTTGGGTATTTAGATTCATGTATGTAATCAAGGCTGTGGACTGTTTAGACGGTGCATTTCATGTTTATGCAATTGTAGTTTTCAATTTGTTTAAGTTCCACAGTCTGCTGAAGTTAAATCTGCAAAGTTGTAATTGATTTTGAGTTCAATACACATGGCTGCTTTTAATTTTGGTCTAATATGGATTGTACATTTAATTGCTTCATACTGGGCCAGTTTTGGGCCTGGCGTATTAGCAGTTGGCCCAGACTTTGGTTAGGTGATAATCGAATTAGGGCCTAGATGCATCAAGGTTTAAGAATTTATTTAAATAAAAGGGTGCCCCAAGGGGCTCGATCCTTGGGCTGTGCAACGGCCTGTCAACAAGTTACGAGTCTGGCCTGTGTTAGGCCTGGTTCTTAGAGCTCTAAGAGCCTGCGCTTGCAGCGTATGTAATGATAATGATTTGGACCTTATGGGCTTAAAGCCTATTTCTCAGCATTTCTGCCTGAATGTTCAAAATTCAAATTTAACAAAATGTTGGCCTTAACCAATTAGGATCCTTAAGTAATTAATAGCATAATTATCTCGCTGTTTAGATTTGGAAAGGTTGTTTAGCGAATTTCACCACCTTCCTCAAAATAACAATACGTTAGAATCTTTAGGCACGATTTTAATTAAAGTACCTTCTTAAACTCGGGTGCGCATTGATGCGACCCAAATCCAAATCTCGATGAAGTCGAAATGTGTTGGCAATTACGGGCGCATTGATTGCGACGGGGTGCGAAACGCGTTTTCACGACATCGTAATTCTTATAAAATAAATAATGATAGAAAGAGGTTCATGAATTGAGACGAGCCTCACCGAACAAAAATAAATAAATGTGGGGCCCTCAATAAATGGTTATTAAAAATGATTAGAATTTGGGATGACCATTTAGCGAACTCCACGGTCTTCCCCAAAATAATATCACGTGAGAACCTTTAGGTGCGATTTAATTAAATTACTCCCTTAAACTCGGGTGCGCATTGATGCGACCCAAATCCAAATCTCAACGAAGTCGAAATATGTTGACGACCATGGGTGCATTGATTGTGACGTGGTTTGAAACGTGTTTTCACGATGTCACAATTCTTTTAAAATAAATAATGATAAAAGGCGGTGTAAAATTAATATAAGGCACATAAGCTAGCATGGATTAAAATCAGATTAAATCAAATACAACAGTTAAGCGACCGTGCTAGAACCACGGAACCCGGGAATGCCTAACACCTTCTCCCGGGTTAACAGAATTCCTTACTCGGATTTCTGGTACGCGGACTGTTAATAGAGTCATAAATTTCCTCGGTTCGGGATTCAACCGGTGACTTGGGACACCATTAATCTCTCAAGTGGCGACTCTGAATAATTAATAATTAAATCCCGTTCCGATTGTCCTTTAAATGAAAAAACTCCTTTACGCCCTTACGGGTGTAGGTGGTGAAAAAGGAGGTGTGACAGCTTTGACGACTCTGCTGGGGATCGAACCCAGAATCTCTGGTTTCGCAAACTAGGGTTCATAATTCGAGCTTAGAAAAATTGTTGTATTTAATTATATCTGATTTTCTTACATGTTTTTGCTGAGTGTGCTAAATATTACCGCTTTGATATTATCTGAACTGTATATAAATTGTGCCGACACCCTTCTCTCTTCACCTCCGGGGATGTGCTTACTGGTTGAGACTCCCTATTCTGCTAGTGTCATACCTTAAAATAAGAAAGAGGCCGGACAAGTTACGAAGCCGGATGGCCTTTTGGTTCCCGGTAAGTTGCCCCCTCCTCGACTCGAGTTGTCCGCTCGGGTACACAGTCTAGAACACTGACCCAGGTTTTGAACATAGAATAACGTGACTTCATGCCGGATCCCTAGTAGGAACGCTTGTTTGCATCACGTTGCATTTGACTTAGGGGACTCAACACAGAGGTTGGGTCCGTCTAGGACTAGCAGCCTGAAATGAAAAGACCATCCTGATGCATTCTCTTGTGTTGTGCATTTATTTGTTCCGAACCTGCATGTTGACCGATTTATGAATCTCGGGAATGTTGGAAAATTGAGAAAAAAAAAAGAGAAAAGAGGAAAAAAAAAAAAGAGAAGAAATATCAGTTAGGGAGTTAATTGATTATTTTAGAAATAAAAATCAATGACCAATGACTAGCGAAACTCTGCCGAAATTCTGAAAAAAAAATGTTTTATTTTGTTTTACTAAAAAAAACAAAGGAAAATATAAAGAAAAAAAAAAGAGTCTTTTAATTTTGGAAAGTTGGTTGTTGAAAAAGAAAAGGATGAAAAGAGTCTTTGTTTTAGTTTGAAAAACATAAGTCTGTTATTTTTAGTTTGGAAAATAGGTTGTTTTATTATTTGTTGAAAAGAAAAAAGAAAAAAAAACGAGTCTCGTTTCTAAAAATAGTTTTTATTCGCTTATGAAATGCCAAAAAATGAATGGAAAAGAATCATGTTTTAAAATAGTTCGGTTAATTTGCCCGAACTACGCATGGTTTTATTCTCACAGGGCGTGAGATACGTAGGCAACCCTCATCGGGTCCAACCTCCACTTTGCAAAAATAACCAAAAATTTAATTTTTGTCATAAATAAACCAGGTGATGCCGTTTTTGTCAAAAATAGCCAAATGTTCCCAAACGGGGCACCGGAAGGTTGACTTTGCATAAACAGCCACCTTTGGTCATGTGTTTTCATTTTTTTATTTTATCTTGAAATGCAAAGAAGAAGCTAAGTAGAGCCGTCTAGTCATAAATAGCCTTAAAATCTTTTCCCAAAGCACTGAAAGGCCATGTTTGAAAGTCAAGCTCTTCGCTTGACAATAAATAGGTAATTTGAGTCGCAAATATAGACAGCTTATTTTTGTGTCAAACAAGAGTTTTCTTTTGCTTAAAACGCTTTAATAAATGTGCAGGATGAGCACAATGGTGAATGAGCCCTTTTCAATAATGACCAAAATCCCTTTTGAGCTGCAATTATAGTGGAATGATTTAGGCAAAGAGGGGCAAGATGAAGTGAGAAAATATTTGAAAGACCTTCCGGATTTATTAAACATTCAGCCTCGGGGGGATATTATCAGGGCATTGGTCGCCCATTGAGATTCGGCACATAATGTATTTCATTTTTCAGACTTTGAACTCACCCCAACATTGGAAGAAATAGCGGGGTACATTGGAAGTGATCAAGCTCCATTGAGATTCAAATACTTGATTGCTCCTAGGGCCATTACCATACACCGATTCTTGGATTCCTTGAAAATACCACGAACAGTTCATCACCCAGATTTTACAAAGGGTTTCTGCAGTTTCCGCTTTATGTATGATAGATATGGCCATGTGGGCAGGTTCAATAATCCAGACTTTAAGCTGTGCAGCAGAAATAGCCGACAAAAATGGGAGGAACACAGACGAGTGGCATTTATGATAGCTTTTTTGGGCCTCGTAATATTCCCAAAGAAAGATGGTAATATTGATTTGAAAGTAGCGGGGGTCGTCAGTACCTTGCAAACCATAGGGAAAAGCACTTTAGCACCTATGATTGTGGCTGATATCTTCAGAGCTCTTACTGCGTGCAAAGCTGGGGGCAAATTTTTTGAGGGATGTAACTTGTTACAAATGTGGATGACTGAGCATTTGTTCCCTCGCTCTCAGTTACTGAGTTATGGTTCAGTTGAGAAAACTTGTATAGGTGAATTTTACACAAGAATCAAAGGGGCTAGTCTACCTGAAGGAGTCGCGGCCTGGGCATTACTATTTCGGAACCTCAATGCCAGCCAGATACAGTGGGTGCTTGGATGGTTGCCTGTCGAAGAGGTCGTATATATGCCAGCAGCCCGCCCGCATTTTCTGTTGATAGGACTCAAAAGCATCCAGCCCTATGCGCCATATCGGGTTCTGAGGCAACTCGGTAGATATCAGGCAGTACCGAGAGATGAAGATTTGAGTACCCAAGTGGTCGAAATCAGTCCTGACGGCCGATTCCCCGAGGAAGAGGTTCGCCAAATTTGGAGCGAGTGTCAACATTTGATGGCAAACACTTGCGTGTCAGATAGGGTCAAAGGGGAAGTTGCCCCAGGGTATCACGAGTGGTTCAAAGGTGACGTGGCATATGGAAGACCGGCTAAAAGACCTCATCTCGAAGATTTCGCCAAGTTATCCCAAGAGCAGTGGGACTGGTTAGCGAAGGAAGAAAGCTATCGAGTTGAGATTGGTAAACTAAAGCAGCAAGTTGAGAGTCTGAAATTCGAGAACAGTGTACAGGTTGCCGCGGATCAAGGGGAAAAGAATAGACTGGCTCGAGAAAATGAAGCACTTAGGACCCAAATCTGACAGTTGAGGATAACCATCGATAAGCAACCAAGGAGCCGATCGGATGAACAATTGGTAAAAAGATTGGAAAACGAAGTCAGGGAATGGCGGGATGAGTTAGAAAAATCTGAGAATGTCATGGCAGAACTTAAAGCACAGTGGGCTACAAGAACAGAGGAGCGTCGCCAATACTTGAATCAGCTGAAAAGGGACCATGAGAAAATTGTTGCCAATTTAAAGAGAAAAGTGGTTGCCCTTGAGGGTAAAGCGGTTAGGCAGGCTAGAGATTTTGAAATTGAAAGTGGACATTGTTACAACTTGTTGGCCCAAATGGAGGTAGAAGTGCAGCAGCTGCAAGACCAACACCTGCAAGACTCTCGAGCTTTAAATACGTGCAGCGATCAGATAAGACGCTTGCTCATAGAAAAGAAGCAAACAAAAGACAGGATTAGAGCCATTGCTCATGCTATTATCAGGAGATGTCGGGTTTGTGAAGACATGACCCGTACTACTTTTGTCTCAGCAGTGATGATCTATGTGAAGCGAACCATGAATGAATTAGAGCAGCTTGAAAGGGATTTGGATCCTAGACCCGCGGCGAGGCCGAACAACGCCCCGCGGACACCTAAGTTTGAAGCACTCGAATATGCATAGTCCGTGTCTGTAATTTTCTACCATTTCGAGTCAGTCTTTTGTATGTCCGTTATCTTTCTGGATTGAGTATGTTTGCAGGCTTAGAGTCTTTGGTTTGCTTTTAGGTTGCGTCTGTTAGTTTCTTTCCAAAACGAAAGGTGTCGAGTTTGTAAGAGTTTGTTTTATTAATGAAAGTTGAGAATTTTATTTCCACCCTTATTTTTGCATTTATCTTCACGAACTACGCTTGGTCTGATTCGTGCGGGGTCACGATACGTAGGCAATCTCCATAGGATTCGACCATAATCGTAAAAAAATAATAGAAAGAAGAAAAAGGAAAATAGAAGGAAAACCGAGCAAGAGAGAAAGAAAGAAAAGCGCGGAAAAACAGAAAGAGAGAGAAGAAGAACAAGAGAGGGATAAGGTGAAAAAAAATTCGAAAGAAGGGTAAAAAGAAACAAAGAACGAAATGTCGGGATGACGCATGCAATCGAGCAAACGCATAATAGAAATGAATAACTGTATAAGTGCATTCATGCCAACATGCGGTTGTTAAATCTGTTAAGACCTAATCGCTAACAAAGTGGTTGTCTAAATGTGTGAGTCCAGGCAGGTGGTTAGTTGATTGGCAATTCTGGCAACTCACCCGTACAACACCCGGTCAAAAGATCAAGTAAAAATGACAGGGCAAGATTCGGAAATCAGCATCGTAGACCCTTCAAATAAGGTTGAAGTAACAGATGTGGGTATTATGAAAGAAGAGATGAGGAAATTAAAAGCACAAATGGCTGAAATGCATCGGGCATGGTCTCAGGGACATCCGGCACCACTATATCCTGCTAACCCATCTTACATCCCACCCCTGGCTCAAGCTCAGGAGCCTACCACTCCCCACGCATCTTCAGCTTTCCCTTATCAGGCCCAGGGTTATGGTACCACTTCATACGCTCCCCCAGCTCCACCCCCTAAACAGAACCCTCAACCACCCATGGTTCCCGTCTTTGTGGCACCTCCCCCAGCTCCACTACATAGATCGTCCAGTGAGCCGCTATTCCAAGCCCACGACACCCAATATTACCCTCCCGAACCCACTTTCAAAGTGCCCGAGCCATATACCTATTCTCCCCATTTTGAAATCCCGGGAGAAGTTGAGAAACCGGTAAAGAATACAGAACAGGAGGAAGTGATTCGTAAAGTCAAAATCCTGGAGCAATCCTTCAGGAACATGCATGGTTTAGGTAACCAAGTCAGCGTCGCATACAAAGATCTGTGCCCTTTTCCTGATGTCCAGTTGCCTGCGGGGTTTAAAATGCCGAAGTTTGACTTATATGAGGGGCACGGGGACCCAGTAGCCCATCTGCGTGGCTTTTGTAGCAAAATGAGAGGTGCTGGGGGAAAGCATGAATTGTTGATAGCATATTTCGGTCAAAGCCTGAGCGGGTCATCACTAGAATGGTACACGAGGCAAGACCTCGGCCGATGGTATACATGGGATGATTTGGCATAGGCATTCATTGGCCATTTTCAATATAACCTCGAGATAGTCCCCGATCGTCTGTCATTGTTGAAGCTGGAAAAGAAGCCTAGGGAAAGTTTTAGAGAGTTTGGTTTCCGCTGGAGGGAACAAGCTGCAAGGGTTGATCCTCCCATGAGGGAGAGTGAGATGGTAGATTACTTCTTGCAAACATTGGAACCTACCTATTTTGGTCATCTAGTGACATCTGTCGGAAAGTCGTTTAATGAGGTGGTAAAGATGGGAGCCATGATTGAAGAAGGATTGAAATCTAACAAGATATTGAGTTACTCGGCGTTGAAAGCAACCACCCAGGCCATCCAAAGCGGTACTGGTGGTGTGCTTGGGAAGAAGAAAAAAGAAGAAGTTGCTACAGTTGAAGCTAGTGCTTGGTCCAGGCCCAATAACCCTCCACTCTACTACAACCAACCCAGACCCCACCACTCAAACTACCAATATACCCCATATGGCCCACCGCAACACTATTATCCACCACCAGAACCACACTTTTCTATCGACCACGCCCAGACCTACACTCAACCCCCAGTACACTCGCAATGGCGTACACCAAATCCCCAAAATACACAGCCACACCCACAAAACACCTATCCACCTCCCAGGGCAAACAGAACAGGAACCAACTTCCGCCCAAACCAAGCTTTTAGAAGTGAGAAGGCCTCAAACAAAAAAACATTTACTCCACTGGGAGAATCTTACACTGCTTTCTTCCATAGATTGAAACAGTTGGGAATGCTGACCCCAGTTGAATCCAAAGCACCAAACCCTCTTCCCAGAAACCTGGACCACTCTGTTAGCTGCGAGTATTGCTCAGGGATGTCGGGGCATGATACTGAAAAATGTTGGAAGTTGAAAAACGCGATACAAGAGCTCATTGATAATCGTCGTATTGAAGTACAGGCTCCAGAGGCCCCAAACATCAACCAAAATCCGTTACCAACGCATTATGAGGCCAATATGATCGAATTGATACATAAGGGGACAAAGCCTAAGAAACCGTCGCAGGTGGTTATGGTGATTCGTTCTACGGAAGCCAAAGAAAAGACAGTGAGTACAAGGCCAGTGGTTTAGTTAAAATCAATAAAAGACAAGCCAGTGTTGGTAATGGGAAAGGAACCATTTGTGGCTGTAAAAAAGTCGGAGCCAGTCAAGTTAGTGGTACTATGGTCAGTATCTGCACCCGTGGTGGTTGTAAAGGGAGCTTACGTAGAACGAGTTGTCATAAAACCGGTAGTCCAGTTACTCATGGTTGATAGCAAAGCCGTACCGTGGAGATATGACAAGGTAGTGGTGACATACAAAGGAAAGGAAATTGATGAAGAGAGTTATGAAGCACAAGGACTAACCCGGTCGGGACGTTGTTTCGCTCCCGAAGAGTTGAGAAAGGCTAAGAGCGCTAAAGACAATCCAGTGCCAGTCAAAAAAGCTGTGACGGAAGAAGAAGCAGAAGAGTTTCTGAAAAGGATGAAAGTACAAGATTATTCCATTGTTGAACAACTGAGAAAAACACCGGCCCAAATTTCATTGTTATCATTATTGATTCACACTAACGAACATTGCCGAGCTTTGATGAAGCTATTGAATAAGGCTCATGTGCCCGACAAAATTTCAGTGAACCATCTGGAGACAATTGCCAACAAGATCTTTGAAGTGAACAGGGTAGCATTTTCCGATGATGAATTGCATGTGGAAGGCACAGAACACAACAAGGCTCTCTATTTGACGGTCAAATGTGAAGGCTCAATGGTTACTCGGGCACTGATCGATAATGGGTCGAGTGCCAATATTTGCACGTTGTCCACATTGAACAAGTTAAAGATTGATGAGGATAGAGTCCGAAAAAATAGCATTTGTGTTCGAGGGTTCGACGGAGGGGGAAAAAACACAGTAGGGGATATTGTACTCGAATTGACTATTGGCCCAGTCGAGTTCACTATGGAATTTCAGGTGTTGGATGCTGCAGTATCCTATAATCTTTTGTTGGGTCGACCATGGATTCACGCGGCCAAAGCCGTGCCTTCCACGCTGCACCAAATGGTCAAGTTCGAGTGGGACAGACAAGAAATTGTGTTACATGGAGAAGATCTCGCATGTGCCATGAATGATGCCATTGTGTCCTTTATAGAAACTGAAGATGATAAGGGACCATGGGTTTATCAGGTCTTCGACACGGTCCCGGTGAGTAGAGTGCCCGAAGGTAAAGGCATGCCATGTCCTAGGGTGGCAGCTGCGACCGTCATGGTAGTATCAGAAATGCTGAATAACGGGTTCGTGCCAGGGAAAGGTCTGGGGGCTGAACTTCGGGGCATTATTCAACCTGTGTCCCTCCCCAAAAATCTGGACACCTTCGGATTAGGTTTCAAACCAACAACGGCAGATGTTAGAAGAGCCCGTAAATTGAAAAAGAAAGCTTGGGTTCTTCCTAAACCTATCCCACGTTTGTCCAGGTCCTTCGTCAGGCCGGGTAGCAAGAAACAGTCATTGTCAAAGATGTCAGGTTCGTTGACTGGGGCAGAGGGTAATTTGGATAAGGTGTTCGAGAGAGTATTTGCTGAAGTAAACATGGTTGAGGCCGGGGAAGGGTCGAGCGGAGCGGATATACAGTACATCGGACCACATGCTAACATCAACAATTGGGAAGCTACTCCTCTTCCAATTCGGAGGGAGTCGTGGTAGTGGGTTTTGTTTTCCTTTTGTCACCTGGATTATTCCAGGGTTTTGTAATCCAGTTGCTATGTTCCGTCCGTTTGGATGAGTTAAAACCTTGTTATCTTTACCTTTAATGAAATGCAATTTTCTTCGTCCCTAATTCTCTTTCCATTTTCTTTTCTTTTTGTACAGTTCTTTTTATGCTGATATCAATGAGATGACATGCGTGAGGAATCTTCGGCCCAGTTTTAAAAGCAAATTTAGTTCGGAAGTAATAATACAAGAAATCGAGTGTGATGATGGGGTGGATTGTAACAATGATGAAGCTTATGAGGAAATTAGTAAAGAATTAAGTCATTTTGAAGAAAAACCCAAACCTAACCTAAATGACACAGAAGCAGTTAATCTAGGGGACCAAGACAATGTGCGGGAAACTAAAATAAGTGTTCATCTGGGGCCACAACTCAAGGAGGAGATAATTAAAGTATTGCATGAGTACAAAGATGTCTTTGCATGGTCATATGATGATATGCCAGGTTTGAGCACTGATTTGGTGGTTCACAAATTACCCACTGACCCGACACTTCCCCCTGTCAAGCAGAAGTGGAGAAAGTTCAAAACGGACATAAGTGTGAAGATCAAAGAAGAGATTACCAAGCAGTTTGAGGCAAAGGTCATTCAGGTTACACGGTACCCCACTTGGTTAGCTAATGTTGTGCCTGTGCCGAAGAAAGATGGCAAGACCAAGGTGTGCGTCGATTATCGAGACCATAACAAGGCAAGTCCAAAAGATAATTTCCAATTTCCCAACATCCATATACTGATCGAAAATTGTGCCAAACATGATATTGGCTCTTTTGTGGATTGTTATGCGGGTTATCATCAGATTCTAATGGACAAGGAAGATGCAGAAAAGACGGCATTCATCACGCCGTGGGGAACATATTGTTATCGGGTCATGCCGTTTGGTTTGAAAAATGTCGGGGCAACTTATATGAGGGCCATGACAATGGATGATGTGATCGTGAAGTCTAGACAGCAATCCGACCATGTCAGAGATTTGAGAAATTTCTTTCAAAGGCTTCGCAGGTACAATCTTAAGCTCAATTCTGCAAAATGTGCTTTCGGGGTGCCATCTGGGAAGTTGTTGGGATTTATAGTCAGCCGGCGGGGTATTGAATTAGACCTGTCAATAAAACCGAGGTGATGAGTTTGTTTGGAAGATTGAACTATATCGGCAGGTTCATTGCTCAGCTCACGACAACTTGTAAACCAATTTTCAAGTTGTTAAAGAAAGATGTCGCGGTCAAATGGATTGACGAATGTCAGGAGGCTTTTGATAAGATAAAGGGGTATTTGTCAAACCCACCCGTGTTGGTTCCGCCAGAACCAGGGAGGCCTTTGATTTTATATCTGACAGTTGTGGACAGTTCATTCTGCTGTGTACTGGGGCAGCACGATGTTACGGGCAGAAAAGAGCAGGCTATCTACTATCTCAGCAAGAAGTTCACATCTTACGAGGTTAAGTATACTCATCTGGAAAGGACATGTTGCGCCCTAACTTGGGTGGCACAGAAGTTGAAACATTATTTGTCATCTTACACTACTTACCTTATATCTCGCTTAGACCCATTGAAGTATATTTTTCAGAAACCCATGCCCACAAGAAGGCTTGCAAAGTGGCAGATCTTGCTTACCGAGTTCGACATTATCTATGTAACACGGACCGCCATGAAAGCACAGGCATTAGCCGATCATTTGGCTGAGAACCCCGTCGATGAAGATTATGAGCCTTTGAAAACCTATTTCCCTGATGAAGAGGTGATGCACATTGATGAGTTGGAACAAGCTGAGAAGTCGGGATGGAAACTTTTCTTTGATGGGGCTGCAAATATGAAGGGTGTGGGAATAGGAGCGGTACTTATTTTGGAAACAGGTCAGCATTACCCTGTTACGGCTCGGCTTCGTTTCCATTGTACAAACAACATGGCAGAATATGAGGCGTGTATATTGGGATTGAGATTAGCTATGGATATGGGTGTACGGGAAGTCTTGGTCATGGGTGACTCGGACTTACTGGTACACCAGATTCAAGGAGAATGGGAAACACGAGATTTGAAGCTTATACCGTATCGGCGGTGTCTGCATGAGCTTTGCTAACGTTTTCAGGCCATAGAATTAAGGCATGTTCCAAGGATTCATAATGAGGTTGCTGACGCTTTGGCGACTTTGGCGTCAATATTGCACCATCCAGATAAGGCTTATGTTGATCCATTGCAGATTCAGGTCCATGATCAGCATGCTTACTGTAATGTGATAGAAGAGGAAATTGATGGAGAGCTGTGGTTCCTTGATATCAAAGAGTACATTAGAACGGGAGCATATCCGATACAGGCCACCAGTGATCAGAAAAGAACGATTCGGCGATTGTCAAGCGGGTTTTTCCTTAGTGGAGGAGTGCTATACAAAAGAACCCCAGATCTCGGGTTGTTGAGATGTATAGATGCAAGGCAGGCCACAACTATCATGACTGAGGTACATTCCGGAGTTTGTGGACCGCATATGAGTGGGTATGTTCTAGCAAAAAAGATTCTCCGAGCGGGTTATTATTGGCTCACGATGGAGCGGGATTGTATCAGTTTTGTGCGTAAGTGTCATCAATGCCAAGTACATGGAGATTTGATTCATTCTCCACCATCAGAATTACATACGATGTCCGCACCATGGCCTTTTGTTGCGTGGGGCATGGATATTATTGGGCCAATTGATCCAGCAGCATCAAATGGGCACAGGTTTATTCTGGTAGCCATAGATTATTTTACCAAATGGGTGGAAGCTAAGACGTTCAAGTCTGTGACTAAGAAAGTTATAGTCGACTTCGTGCATTCAAATATCATCTGTCGGTTTGGGATTCCAAAGGTAATCATCACAGATAATGGGGCTAATCTTAATAGTCATTTGATGAAGGAGACATGCGAGCAGTTTAAGATTACTCATAGGCATTCTACTCCGTACCGTCCAAGGGAAAATGGTGCGGTTGAAGCAGCCAATAAGAATATAAAGAAAATACTCCGGAAGATGGTTGAGGGATCTAGACAATGGCACAAGAAATTGCCTTTTGCATTGTTAGGATATCGCACCACCGTTCGTACCTCGGTGGGGGCAACTCCTTACTCACTAGTATATGGTACCGAGGCAGTAATACCCGCAGAAGTGGAAATCCCATCCCTGCGAATCATTGTCGAGGCTGAGATCGATGACGATGAATGGGTGAAAAGCCGTCTTGAGAAGTTGAGTTTGATTGACGAGAAGAGATTGGCATCAGTGTGTCATGGCCAACTGTACCAACGAAGAATGGCAAGAGCATACAACAAGAAAGTGCGTCCAAGGAAGTTCGAAGTCGGGCAATTAGTACTGAGGCGGATTTTGCCTCATTGGGCTGAAGCGAAAGGAAAGTTTGCCCCAAACTGGCAGCGACCATTCGTAATAACCAAAGTGTTGTCTAACGGAGCATTGTATTTGACAGATGTGGAAGAAAAATGTATAGAAATGGCCATCAATTCCGATGCGGTCAAGAGATATTATGTATGATTTCTTTATTTTCTGAATGTATATGTTTGTATTTGGTATATCTTAAAGATTGAAATGATGAAGGCATTTTGTCCTGCTATCCAAACACTATTATCCCTTGTTATCCCCTTTGAGACTTACTTATTTTTCATACCCCTCTTTCGGAATCAACGGCACTATCAGGGAACACTGGTGCCGAACATAAAAGAAAGAAGAGAAAAACAAAAAGAAAAGGAAAGAAGAGAAAAACAAAAACAAAAACAAAGGAAAAGAAAAACAAAGGAAAGGAAAAAGAAAGAAAAGAAAAGAAAGGAAGAAAAGTAAAGAAAGAAAAGCAAAAGAAAGAAAGAAGAGAAAAACAAAGGAAAAGGAAAAGAAAGAAAAGGAAAAGGAAAAAAGAAAGAGAAAGAAAAGGGAAGAAAGAAAAACACAACAACAAAAGTTAGATACAATGAACTACGTTTGACTTGATCCCGAAAGGGTACGTAGACAGCCTTACTCCGAGGTTCAGTCATACCAAAATAGAAATCCAAAAATCCCCAAGCAAGAAACTGGGGTAGAAGTTGTGATTTTTGTGAAATTGGATTCCGAAAGTTGTAATTTAAACCCATTTGAATTGTTTTGAGCCTTTTATACCTTTATTTCTAACCCAATCCAAAAGCCTACATTACGGTCCAAAGAAAGACCTTTTGATCAATTTCTAAGAAATGTCAGGTCGAGCAGGTGACGGTAATTCGTATCAGTGGCGACACTATGGTTCAAGCAAGAAAGAACGAAAGTAAAATGAGAGAGTCTTATTGGTGAAAACCTTCACGGGTACCGTAAGGCGACGTGAGCGGGGAGAAAATAAATGAGAGAGTCTTATTGGTGAAAACCCTCGCGGGCACCTTGAGGCGAAAGTGAGTTGGAAAATGTTTGAATGGCAAAAGGTATGTGGGTGGAAAAATGTTTCGAGGTACCGTAGCAAAGCAAAGTTAAGATCTGGGTAATCCAAACAAGTGATGGAAGTTTTGGGCAACAAAGTATGGCGATTGAAAGCCGGTTATTTGGACAGATTGGGCCGATCAAGTCAAAATGCATGTCATGACCATTGGTACCAGCTGTCTCGCTCAGATAAGTTTATTTTCCTTCTCTTTTTGAAATAACCATCTGGTTTTGGATTCTTCTTATCCTTGACTCAAAAATCATCGCATTTCATTTTCTTGTGAGGGTTTTATCTAGTTGAGATATTTCAGTACTAGTCTTGGTCAATGCAAGCAGAAAGGACTTCAAAGCTCACTACTGGTTTCTAGAATAGTAAAGAACAACGTGGTCAGAGCATGTCAAAAAATAACGTGTTGTCAAGTGGAACATAGGGAATTAACGGAAGTTTCATCGGTAAAATGATTGGGGAATGTCGTGGGAAAGGCAAAAGCTTAAACAAAAGGTCAGAAAATGAAATAACAGCATGGATGTAAAACATTTAGGTCACCGGATGTTGGGAAATTTAAAAGTTGGTCAAAAAGCCAGGCAGTTCAGGGACAGTGCGTGGAAGGCAGTCAACACAAAGCAAGGCAGTGGAAGGATTTTTTCAGCAAGAAGGCCATCAACTAACCACCATTTTAAACTGTCGAAATTTTCTTTGATTGTAACAAGGGCAAAAAGTTAGCCGTTGAAAAGGAATTCTCCAAGAAGGAAAACAAGCAGTAATCAGGTTTGATCGCAAAGTGCGGTTTGATTAAATACGAGATAATCTTGAAGTGCATAAGGGGAATGGAATTTGATTGCAAAGTTGGCATGATTAGAATAAGTGCAAGTTGTCAGGACCTTCCTGGATAATAGGACGTAGTTCATATACCCGAAAGTCAGGAGTCCGCCTGGAAAATAGAGACATATCATTCAAATTTTTAAGCAGTCAGGGGCCCGCCTGAAGAACGGAGGTGATACAATTCAAGTTTTTAGCTTCCCTTCAATCTCTTTGTTCATCTAGTAATCAGGAGTCCGCCTGAAGAATAGAGACATACAATTTAATTTTAGTAATCAGGAGTCCGCCTGAAGAACAGAGACATACAATTTAATTTTGGTAATCAAGAGTCCGCCTGGAGAATAGAGACATACAATTTAATTTTAGCAATCAGGAGCCCGCCTGGATAATAGAGGAATAGTTTCAATTTTAGGTTCAAAAGTCAGGAGTCCGCCTGGAGAATAGAGACATACAATTTAATTTTAGCAATCAGGAGCCCGCCTGGATAATAAAGGAGTAGTTTCAATTTTAGGTTCAAAAGTCAGGAGCCCGCCTGGAAAATGGAGGTGTTAAATATTTTAGCAGCCAAAATCAGGAGCCCACCTGGAGAATAGAGGTGATATAATTCAATTTTAGTTTTCAATCAATCTCTTTGTTTATTTTGAAGACAGGAGCCCACCTGAAGAATAGAGGCATGCGATTCAAGTTTCGGAGGTCAGGGAATCCGCATGGAGAATAGAGTTAGGAGCCCGCCTATATAACAGAGGAATACATACAGTTCAAGTTTCAGAAGTCAGGAGCCCGCCTGTATAACAGAGGAATACATACAGTTCAAGTTTCAGAAGTCAGGAGCCCGCCTGTATAACAGAGGAATACATACAGTTCAAGTTTCAGAAGTTAGGAGTCCGCCTAAGGGAATAGCGATATGGATTTTATCGAGAAAGAACAAGACAACAAGGCAACAAGGAAGTACAAGAGCAAGTTTGAAGAATTTAGATAGGATTTTTATGATTCATAGAGCATAGTTAGTTTAGCTTCTTTTATCTTTGACATGGTGTAATAAGGGAGGTCAGCAAGCAGTAACAGCAGCAGTAACAACGGCAAGTGTAATACAATCACAGTTCCTGGTAGTCCCAGCTACCAGACGTTCCCGAACTACACTGACCTGATTCCAGTTTAGCCCAGGATATGTAGGCAACCTCCGAAGCAGGATGCGGTCAAACTTTTCAAAAATGCTTCACACGGAATTTTCAAACGGGCAAAAATCGCTCGTATTTGCTCACTTATCTTTGCCCGAAAACCCTTCATATTTCTGAGCAAAGAGGGGCAGATGTGAGCACGTGATTTTTTCCCTAAATATGATTATTCCCAAAATCCCAAATAAAATAATTTTCCTTTATTTTTACAATTTTTTGTGCATTTTGGTGTCATTTTCTGATAATTGTTGCATTCTATTTGCGCATGTTAATTCTATAAAATACAAAATATGCATTGTTGCGTTTGGGTTTTAGTATCAATTAAGGGTTAATTTGTTTTAAAACAAAACATGAAAATCACAAAAATTAGTCACTTTCGCATTTTAATGATTTTTACTATGAATTTGTCATGAAATAGTTTTTAAATAATTTTAGGCATTAGCCAGTATAGTTTTGAAGTATATTAGGATTTTATTTTAATTGTTGCAATTCTATAAAATCAGAAATTACAAAGTGGAAAATAAATAGATAAAATGAAATAAAAAAAAGAAGAAGAAGAAGGAAATCAAATGAGAAGCAAGGGGCTGGCCAAGTTTGGGCCAAATCAAAAGAATTGCTCAGGCCCAAAACGTCTCAACCCATTGTAAATCAGCCCCAGCCCAAGTCCCCAACCCGGTCCGTCCCCCCTTCTAATCGAAACGACGTCGTTTCGTGGCCTCCAAATCAGGACCGCTGGATCTCATCAATCCAACGGTCCGGAACTAACGAGGTTCTTAATATAAAAGGGTCTGAAACTCCCCCTACCCCCATTTGCCTCATCGTCCTTACCCTACCCCTCCTCAACAAACCCTAATCCGCGCCTCCATCAAACCCCTCGCCGGCGGTGAACACAAACTACGTTGTTCACTTCGAGATTAACACCACAGATCCCCCTCACTCTCCTCTTTCCATTGCACCCACTGGTTCACCTCGAACAAGGCCGGCACTCTTCGAATCTTAGTTTGAAGTTTTCCGGCCAAGTGACAAGTTCATCCAAATCAGCCCAAAATCACACCACATAATCCCCGTTCTTCCCTCAGCCCTAATCCATGGTTATTTTCTTTCAAATCTCTATGAAACGGCCCGAATCTTAGATCTAGAAATTTCTGGCCAAACCCTAAAACCCAAATCCTTTTGATTTCGAACCATAGTATCCTTAACCATGTGTTCTCTTGTAAGAACACATGGTTAGGGATGTTACACGTCAAAAATCTGAAAGGATTCAGACGTTTCTGACTGGCCGGAGTCCCTTGTGCCTCTGTGAGTTTTTACTGTTTCCTTTTATTCGCATGTTGGAAGTTTTATTTACAGTTTTTGTTTCATTAATTTTTTTTTGTTAATTTTATGATTTAATTGTATTAGTTTAAGTTCTGTCAATTACTGTTGGTTCTGAGTTTGATATTTGTTTGAATGATTGTAAGTTCATGGTTTAAGAATTAGTTTAAGTTCACTTAATATTGATCATGTTAGCTTAAGCTCAGTTTAATTTCATTTAGCTTGATTGAATTGGTATAATTGAACAAATTGGTTTTGGTCAGTCTGATTAGTTAGTTTCTGAATGCTAATTAATTAATTTCAGTTAGTTTTAGATTAAATTAGGGGATTGGTCATAGTTGTTAAGGATGAGGTTAGGATCAGTAACTTTGAGGGGCTTTCAGGGGTAATCTGGGTATGAAAAAGGGTAGTTCTGAGAAGAATAGTAATATCAGGATATATGGAAGGGCAGTATAGGTATTGTATGGGTAGAAGAATACCCTAGGGCCTTCTAGAATGGGGTACAAGTGTAGATTTTAATAGTTGCAATACATTTACTTGTTTAGCAAGTTAAGAATAGAGGGACCAAACTGAAAATAGGGAGGGACTGATTGGAAAATCAGAATCTGATCTATTCTCTTTGGGGTTGCCTATAAAAAGGCATGAAATGCCTTGGGAAAGGGGGTTCTTCTCTTTTATTCTGCCTTCAGCTCTGAGTTTCAATTTCAGCTTTCTTTCCTGCTTTTGATTTCAGTTGGCATTTTAATTCCAAGTTTATTCAGAAAACAAAACATCAAAAAAAAATGAAGCAATCAACAACAATCTTATAGTTTCATTATTAGTTGGATTTCAGCTGGGTTTTGGGTCTAGCAGCATCGCAGAGCTGCTTGGGTGCAGCTGTGAGGGTTAGGAGTATATTTGAAGTATGTGTTGAATTAATCTGTGGAGACTCCCTGTATTTCTGATTTTCAAAAGTGTTTTCTGGCCTGTCTTGTGGTATATATTGTTGAGTTTGCTGCTATTGCTGTTGCAATTAGCTGACTCCTCTCCTTCTCTCTACTTACATTTCAATTTCCAGGTACTTGTTCTGTAGCTCTCAAGTCTATGGAGTTGAAGTAAACATGCTGTCTGAAGTTGATCTTTGAATTCTTCATGTTTTTTGCCTAACTTAATGTATAAAACAATTAGCTTACTCATGTCATTTATGGAGGTCGAGCATTGTCACACCTCCTTTTTCCGCACCCGCGTGGGGATAAGGGAGTTTTTTCCAATTAAAGGACAATCGAAACGGGATTCGTTTATTTATTTCAGAGTCGCCACTTGGGAGATTTAGGGTGTCCCAAGTCACCAATTTTAATCCCGAATCGAGGAAAAGAATGACTCCATATTACAGTCTGCGCACCAGAAATCCGGATAAGGAATTCTGTTAACCCGGGAGAAGGTGTTAGGCATTCCCGAGTTCCGTGGTTCTAGCACGGTCGCTCAACTGTTATATTCGGCTTGATTATCTGATTTTATACAAATATGAACTTATGTGCAAAATTTTATCTTTTTACCGCTTTCTTACTTATTGTTATTATTTTTACGAGAATTGCAACGTCGTGGAAACATATCTCGAACCACGTTACATCAATGCACCCGTAGTTGTTTGGCATATCTCGGACTCGGTTGAGATTTGGATTTGGGTCACATAAATGTGCACCCGAGTTAAGGAAAATAAATTATTAAAGGCGCGCCTAAAGCAACTAGCGTCTTGTTATTTTGGGGAAGGCCGTAAAATTCGCTAAACGGCCTGTCCTCGAATTCTAAGTATTTTAATATATACATTTAGAGGGCCCCGCAGCTTGTGCATTTTTTGTTTGTCGAGGCTCGTCTCATTCATTATTAAAAAAAATTTGCAATGTCATGGAAATATATCTCAGACCACGTCACAATCAATGTACCTGTGATTAGAGACACATTTCGATTTCGTTGAGATTTGGATTTGGGTCACATAAATGTGCACCCGAGTTTAAGGAGATAACATTATTAAATACGCGCCTAAAGCGACTAGCGCAGGGTTATTTTGAGAAAAGGCCGTGAAGTTCGCTAAGCGGCCGATCCCGAGTTCTAAGTAATTAACACATACATTTGTGAGGGCCCCGCAATCTATATATTTTACTAGGCGAGACTCATCTCATTTATTTTAAATGGACAAATCCTAAAGCGACTACATCTTTTCTATTAAAATTAGTCTCTAAAATAAATAAAGAAAATCCTAATTAATTACGAGCTTTTTTTATTTATTTATTTAAGAAAGCATGGCATACTAATTGCTATATTAATACAAATATTGATGAACAAGAATTTTACTAAAAAAATTCGAAATTATAAATAAAATAAAAATTTGACAACTAATATTCAAAAGAATCAAATATAGTTAGATTGAAGCTCGCATTGTTATATATAAAAAAACTATTGGAATTAATTATTCACAACCATTTGAAACTGGATTTAACCATAATTACTAAAGCTTAATAGAAAGTTTATTAGACTTAAACGTTCTTCTAATTTTGTTTGAACTCAAATCATGCCTTAATACCTAATTCACGAAATTTAGTTCAAATTCATGCCATAGCTAAATTTAAGTACTTGTTCACAATTAACCTACTGTTGATAATCTTAGAACCTTCATAGCTAGTGAATTAACCCGTTTTGCCAAGCCGATTCATTAAAGACTAACTTATGTTATTTTCTCTTATTCCAATTATTATTCAATAATACATAAAATAGCCTAAATACAATCAATAAAAGGAACAGAGAAAAAGCAAAATTAAAACTTCAAAATTCGATTCTTCATATGTATTCATGCTTCCACATTTTTAGCTTGCAATAACTAGTATTACATTCGTGTACCTGGTATTGGAAAACAAGAGAAGATGAAGCTGAGAAGCAGCAACAGTAGTAACAATGTAGCACAACAACGACAGTCCAGCAACACAGGAATAGACCAGTAACAGTAGGAATAGTAGAAAACCCAGGAGACTATAAATGACTCCAAGTATAGAGAAGAAGTAAAAGGCAGGAAGGTTCTGACTATTTTAGATCTTAAGCGAGGCAATGAAACAGTGACTATTCTTTTTCAACTTCAAAACTCTCCAAAATGAATTCTGCCCTTGTATATTCAGTGTATCCAGAATGTATATCGGGTGTATACTTCTCACTCCACCCCCTCTTTTTTTCTTCTCTCTATCTAGTTTTTCCTCTCTTTTTTTCCATCCCTTCTTCCTAAATTTTCTTTTCTATTTATAGCAAAATTTTCGAAATTTTCAGATTTGTTTTTTTATTATTTTATTATAATTAAAAGAAATCCCACTTAAAAATTGCTTTTATTTTTTTAGAAAAAGAAATCCCACCTTTATTTACATTTATTTTTAAAATTCCAACTTTAATTACTTTATCTTATTTAAAATCCCACTTTTTATTTTTTTTAAAAGAGAATCTCACTTTATTTAACTTTTCTTTAAAAAACAAACCACTATCTTTTCTTTTTCTTTTAAAAATGCTACTTTCAATTACTTTAAATTTTTTAAATTTTCAGATACCTTTATATTTATTTTTTAATTCCAACCTTATTTTACTTTTAAATTTTTTAAAACTTTTTACTTTTTTTTAAAATTTTCTACATTCTTTTACTTTTTTTTATTTTTTTATTTTTTATTTTTTTAAAATCATTTCCGAAATTACTATATATATATATATTTTAAAATAAAAATAATAAATAAAATAAAATATTTTCGGATTTTTTTTATATATATAAAAAAAACAAAAAATAAAACTATTAATAGTGATAATTCACTTTTTATTTTTTATCTTTTTGGTTTTGTTTTGTGTTGGACAAAAATGAAGAAGGGGTGTTGGGTTAATGGATCGGACCGGATCGACCCGGTTTGAAACGGACCGGGTCATGGGGAAAGTTGGGCAATTATTTGGGCCTGTGGTTTGAAATTGAAGAAGTGGCCCAATCCGATTTTTCTTTGTATTTTTGTTCTCTTTTCTTCTTTTATTTTTCTAACACTAAATTATAAAAGTACTTAAATTATTATTAAGAACTAAATTAAGTTATAAAAGCGCAAATTAACTTCCAATAACAGTTAACGCACAATTAAGTAATAATTAAGCATAAAATTGTATATTTGGACATTAAATGCTAAAAATGCAAAAGGTGTCTATTTTTGTAATTTTTAATTTTTGTAAAACTAATTTAATTACTAACAATTGTAGAATTAAATCCTACATGCAAAATGCGACATATTTTTATATTTTTTATTAATTTAACAAATAAGCAAACACAAACAAATACAAATAATTATCCAAAAATATCACAAAATACTCAAAATTGCACACCAAGGAAAATCATTTTATTTTGCATTTTTTTGGGAGTATTTCTCATATAGGGCAAAAATCACGTGCTTACAGCTGCCCCTCTTTGCCCGAAGACACGAAGGGTTTTCGTGCAAAGATAAAGCGAGCGATTTTTGCCCATCCGAGTACTCCGTGTGAAGCATTTTTTTTGAAAAAGATTTAACCGAACCTTTGCTTCAAAGGTTTCCTACATATCCCTGGCTAAAGGGGAATCAGGTTAATGTAGTTCGGGAAGTTTTGGTAGCTGGGACTACCATGGGACTGCGATGTTACTGTTGTTGCATGTTGTTATCACTACTTACCGATCTCCTTGTTACACCGTGCTTAAAAGAAAACAAAAAGCTAGGCTAGATTGAAATTTGTTCTTGTTGCCTTGCTTTCTTGTCGACTTGTGTTTCCTCCGGTGCTTTTCTTCCGTGAATTTTGGAATGATACTGGCCATCTGCTTTTCTGAATACCAGTTTTCATCATTTTGCTCGGTCCGCTGGGGACATGGCTTTCTTCATTAAGCTTTTGGCGGTTCCTCTGGTGGGTACGGCTTTCTTCATCAGACTTGTTATGCTGGGCATGATTTAATGTTCACCAGCTGCTTCTTTCAAGACGCGTCTTTTCTTCCTTTTGAGTCATGCGCCTTAATTTGTGCTGGGACCTCTTGTTGCAACCTTCTGTTTCCGGTGCTGAGATTTTATTGTTTCCTGTTGGAGATTCTTGTTGTAACCCTCTGTTTTATTGTCTTCTGACTTGATCTTGAAATGTATGCCTCTGTTATTATGGGCGGGCTCCCAACTTCAACACTTGAAAAGTAAAGACTGGAATGTATGCCTCTGTTATCTGGGCGGGCTCCCAACTTCAACACTTGAAAAGTAAAGACTGGAATGTATGCCTCTGTTATCTGGGCGGACTCCCAACTTCACTACTTGAAAATTAAAGACTGAAATGTATGCCTCTGTTATCTGGGCGGGCTCCCAACTTCAACACTTGAAAAGTAAAGACTGGAATGTATTCTTTTGTTATTATGGGCAGGCGTCTGGCTTCATCATCTTGAAGTTAACAACCTCTATTCTCCAGGTGGGATCCTACAACCAAAACAAACAAAACAAACGAGAATTTCCTAACCCAGTTTACACTGGGAAGATTTGTGAGTCGTTAGCAAAATTGTAACCTATTTATACTACTGATGCAATGATGAGAGTAAACTAAAGACTAGGCTAGGATGTGCATCTCCTACGAGTAAAACCAAAACTCTTGCTAGTAAATGTGTCTGCTAAAAAAACCTCAATGACTCAAACTAGAAAGTGCTTCTTCTATGGTTGAATCGGAATGAGCTAAACTAGGAAGTGCGTCTCCTAAGGGTGAAAACTTCAAAGAACTAGACTAGGAATTGTGTTTCCTATGGTCGAACTCAAAATGAATCAAACTACGAAGTGCATCTCCTAAGGGTGAAATCTCAATTCCGGAAGTGCGTCTCCTGAAATAAAGTATAACCTGAAAAAGCCAAACTAGGAAGTGCATCTCCTAAAGTAAAAGTATAACCTGAAAAAGCCAAACTAGGAAGTGCGTCTCCTAAAGTAAACTTAATTCAGGAAGTGCGTTTCCTATGCACGAAATTAAACTTAGGAAGTGCGTCTCCTAGGGGTTAAATAGTCTTAGGAAGTGCGTCTCCTATGGGTGAAACCTTAATGATTTTGAACTAGGAAGTGCGTCTCCTATGAATGAAAATAATTTAGGAAATGTGTCTCCTATGCGTGAAATCTTAATTTAGGAAGTGTGTCTCCTATGGGATAAAAGTAAACTTAGGAAGTGCGTCTCCTATGGGCAAAACTAAACTTTAAGGAAGTGCGTCTCCTATTGGGTACAATAAACTTAGGAAGTGCGTCTCCTGTGGGTACAATAAACTTAGGAAGTGCGTCTCCTATTGGTAGAACTGAACTTGGGAAGTGCGTCTCCTATGGTAAAACTGAACTTTAGGAAGTGCGTCTCCTATGGTAAAACTGAACTTAGGAAGTGCGTCTCCTATTGGGTACAATAAACTTAGGAAGTGCGTCTCCTATTGGGAAAAACTAAACTTAGGAAGTGCATCTCCTATTGGTAAAACTTACTTAGGAAGTGCATCTCCTATGGGTACAACTATACTTAGGAAGTGCGTCTCCTGTTGGTGAAATAAACTTAGGAAGTGCGTCTCCTATTGGTGAAATAAACTTAGGAAGTGCGTCTCCTATTGGTGAAACTTTTCTTAGGAAGTGCGTCTCCTATTGGGTAAAACTAACTTAGGAAGTGCGTCTCCTATTGGGTGAAATAACTTAGGATGTGCGTCTCCTATTGGGTGAAATAACTTAGGAAGTGCGTCTCCTATTGGTACAACTAAACTTAGGAAGTGTGTCTCCTATTGGTGAAACTATTCTTAGGAAGTGCGTCTCCTATTGGTAAAACTTGGCTTAGGAAGTGCGTCTCCTACTGGTGAAACTATTCTTAGGAAGTGCGTCTCCTATAGGTGAAACTATTCTTAGGAAGTGCGTCTCCTCTTGGTGAAACTTATCTTAGGACTAACTTAGGATGTGCGTCTCCTCTTGGTGAAACTATTCTTAGGAAGTGCGTCTCCTCTTGGTGAAACTATTCTTAGGAAGTGCGTCTCCTTAGGATGTGCGTCTCCTATTGGTGAAACTTAGCTTAGGAAGTGCGTCTCCTATTGGTGAAACTTAGCTTAGGAAGTGCGTCTCCTATTGGTGAAACTATTCTTAGGAAGTGCGTCTCCTATTGATGAAACTATTCTTAGGATGTGCGTCTCCTATTGGTGAAACTGACTTAGGATGTGCATCTCCTCTTGGTGAAACTTACTTAGGAAGTGCGTCTCCTCTTGGTGAAACTTAACTTAGGATGTGCGTCTCCTGTTGGTGAAACTAACTTAGGATGTGCGTCTCCTCTTGGTGAAACTATTTTTAGGAAGTGCGTCTCCTTAGGACGTGCGTCTCCTATTGGTGAAATTTTTCTTAGGAAGTGCGTCTCCTCTTGGTGAAACTAACTTAGGATGTGCGTCTCCTCTTGGTGGAACTTACTTAGGATGTGCGTCTCCTATTGGTGAAATTGACTTAGGAAGTGCGTCTCCTAATGGTGAAACTTATCTTAGGATTAACTTAGGATGTGCGTCTCCTCTTGGTGAAACTATTCTTAGGAAGTGCGTCTCCTCTTGGTGAAACTATTCTTAGGAAGTGCGTCTCCTTAGGATGTGCGTCTCCTATTGGTGAAACTTAGCTTAGGAAGTGCGTCTCCTATTGGTGAAACTTAGCTTAGGAAGTGCGTCTCCTATTGGTGAAACTATTCTTAGGAAGTGCGTCTCCTATTGATGAAACTATTCTTAGGATGTGCGTCTCCTATTGGTGAAACTGACTTAGGATGTGCGTCTCCTCTTGGTGAAACTTACTTAGGAAGTGCGTCTCCTCTTGGTGAAACTAACTTAGGATGTGCGTCTCCTGTTGGTGAAACTAACTTAGGATGTGCGTCTCCTGTTGGTGAAACTAACTTAGGATGTGCGTCTCCTCTTGGTGAAACTATTTTTAGGAAGTGCATCTCCTTAGGACGTGCGTCTCCTATTGGTGAAATTTTTCTTAGGAAGTGCGTCTCCTCTTGGTGAAACTAACTTAGGATGTGCGTCTCCTCTTGGTGAAACTATTCTTAGGAAGTGCGTCTCCTTAGGATGTGCGTCTCCTATTGGTGAAACTTAGCTTAGGAAGTGCGTCTCCTATTGGTGAAACTTAGCTTAGGAAGTGCGTCTCCTATTGGTGAAACTATTCTTAGGAAGTGCGTCTCCTATTGATGAAACTATTCTTAGGATGTGCGTCTCCTATTGGTGAAACTGACTTAGGATGTGCGTCTCCTCTTGGTGAAACTTACTTAGGAAGTGCGTCTCCTCTTGGTGAAACTTAACTTAGGATGTGCGTCTCCTGTTGGTGAAACTAACTTAGGATGTGCGTCTCCTGTTGGTGAAACTAACTTAGGATGTGCGTCTCCTCTTGGTGAAACTATTTTTAGGAAGTGCGTCTCCTTAGGACGTGCGTCTCCTATTGGTGAAATTTTTCTTAGGAAGTGCGTCTCCTCTTGGTGAAACTAACTTAGGATGTGCGTCTCCTCTTGGTGGAACTTACTTAGGATGTGCGTCTCCTATTGGTGAAATTGACTTAGGAAGTGCGTCTCCTAATGGTGAAACTTATCTTAGGATGTGCGTCTCCTATTGGTGAAACTTAACTTAGGATGTGCGTCTCCTATTGGTAAAAATAAACTTTAGGAGGAAATACATCTCCTATGGGTAAAAAACAAACTTAGGAGGAAATGCATCTCCTAAGGGTGAAACTAAAACAAACTTAGGAGGAAATGCATCTCCTATGGGTGGAACTAAAACAAACTTAGGAGGAAATGCATCTCCTATGGGTGGACTAAAACAAACTTAGGAGGAAATGCATCTCCTATGGGTGAAACTAAAACAAACTTAGGAGGAAATGCATCTCCTATGGGTGGACTAAAACAAACTTAGGAGGAAATGCATCTCCTATGGGTGAAACTAAAACAAACTTAGGAGGAAATGCATCTCCTATGGGTGGACTAAAACAAACTTAGGAGGAAATGCATCTCCTATGGGTGGACTAAAACAAACTTAGGAGGAAATGCATCTCCTATGGGTGAAACTAAAACAAACTTAGGAGGAAATGCATCTCCTATGGGTAAAAATAAACTTAGGAGGAAATACATCTCCTATGGGTGAAATAACTTAGGAAGTGCGTCTCCTATGAGTAAAGCTTAGGAAGTGCATCTCCTATTGGCAAAACTAGACTTAGGAAGTGCGTCTCCTATTGGTAAAGGTTAGGCTTAGGAAGTGCGTCTCCTATTGGAACAGACGTGGAATGTATTCCCTTGTTATACAGGTGGGCGCCTAATGGTAAAGACATGAAATGTATTCCCTTGTTATACAGGTGAGTGCCTGAAATATGAAATGCACAGACAAAAAGTATTCCTCTCGTTATTCAGGTGGGCGCCTGTCTATACTAAGACATAAAAGTATTCCTCTCGTTATTCAGGTGGGCGCCTGTCTATACTAAGACATAAAAGTATTTCTCTCGTTATTCAGGTGGGCGCCTGTCTTCGAGAAAATTTTCACAATGAGAAATTTTTCTGCCCCGGTTTGATGATTTTCTTTATGGCCTGTCTTTCTGCCATCAATAACGTTCATTTTCCCTGTTTCTAAATCAAAGAAAAATTTGTTAGTTTAAAAACATGGTAAGCGGTCATGCCACTCTTGTTGGGGATGGTTTCCTCTTTCTCCTTTCCCAGCTTTGTGTTCCATTATGCTATCAAACTTGCTGGGGATGATATTAATTGCTGACACTGGCCCATACCTTTTATCAATCTCATCTTGATGGGGATACCCTTCTTGACACGGGTTTTGCGCCTGTTCCTTGTACCACTTGGATGTACTAGTTGATGGCCTATTTTGAAGTCATTTCCCACTGGTTCCGACCAAACAGACTCTACTAGGGAATTTTCCTATGAAAGGAAAAAAATAAAAAGAAACAAAATAAAAGACAAAGGAAAAGATGACTCTTTAACAAAAGAAACTATAAATAAAAATCTATCAAACGCAGATACCGACTCTAATGGTCATGACATGCGCATGTGGCCTATCCTCTACCGCTAATCATCTTTCAAGATCTTCAATTGGCAATTCCCCATATGATTCTCAATCTTATTCGACTTGTAGTGCCCAAAAGGGTTTCCACTATCAAGTCTCTCTCATTTTGGTTTGTCTCTCAGCTTTCATCGCCTTATGGTGCCTGTGAAGGTTTTTACCGATAAGACTCTCTCATTTATATCACTTTCCAGCTGGGGATTTGGAGTATTGCCGGTATGACTCTCTCTGCTAGAGATTAGAGTCCTTTCTGCTGTGGAACAGAATGTTATGTTCGCCGGTAAGACTCTTCATTTGTCTGACTTGACATCTTTTGAAGACTGATTAGAAGGTTTTTCTTTGTACCGTAATGTGGGTTTTGGATAGGGCTGGAAAAAAAAGGGTATTAAAGGCTCAAAAATGCATTAATTTTGGGTTATTAGTTACAACCTTCGGAATTAGATTTATTTACCACAAACGCAACCTTTGCCCCAGTTTCTTGCTTGGGGATATTTTAATTGATTTTTTTTTCATGTTTCAAAACTATGACCGAGCCGTGAAGCGCCTACGTATCCTCTTTGAGGAATCAGGTCAAACGTAGTTCCCAATTCCTCTTTTTTTTTCATTTGACTTTCCTTTGTTTTGTTTTTTTGTTATCATTTTTCTCTTCTTTTCTCTTTTTCTCTTTTTTCATTTTGTTGTTTTCTTTTCTTTCTTCTCTTTTTTTCTCTTTTTTTTTCGTTTTGTTGTTTTCTTTCTTTCTTTCTTTTTCTCTTCGTTGCTACTGATTCCGAACGAGGGGTATGAAAGAAAATAAATAAGGCTCAAAAGGGGTAACGAAGGATAAAGTGTTTGGGTAGCAAAACAAAATGCCTTCGTCATTCCAGTCTTCAAAACATGCCAAGTGCAAACAACACAATTTAAACTTGTAGTCTCTTCTGATGGTGCTGGACTTGACAATTATGTTAAACGTTTTATTTTTCCTTTGTCATTTCTAAAGCACCGTTGGGCGACACTCTCATTATCATGACCGACCCTCATGCCAATTTGGCGAATCTTGCTTTTAACGGTTTTCTTTGTGTTTTACTTGCCCCAGTTCCATATGACTCGAGCTCTGAATAATCTCAACCGTCCTTATTTCCTTTAAATGGTCTGATCGCCTTTCCAGGGTTTTATGATTAACTTTTAAGATTAGGCCCAAACTGTGTGCGCATGTCATGTCACTAGAATCGGCATTGAATAAAATGATAAAAGGACTAAAGAAAAGAAAACTAGAAATAAAAGGGACCGGATTTTGCATTTGACACAAGACAATATTCGGATTACAACCCTAAGAATAATCCGGACAACAGAAATGACAACAAAATAAGCCACCAACAGCTTCTCTCTTGCTAACCAAGGAACGGAGCGGCCTCCCATTTCATCAAAAACTGGCATCTTAGCCACTGAGCTTTGCATCAATACTGCCAAGACCATTACCAACTTCAATATCATCAACCTCCGTCAACAAGTTCCCAATAGGATTCTGTGCGATGTTCTGGGTGTCATTATCCGGCTTACCACAAACCATCCACCTTAACATTCTTTGCGAAACAAACAGGTTAGAATGGACTCAGTCGGTCCTCATTATTAACAACATCTTTCTTTTCGATTTTCTTTTTTTTTTCTTTCTTTTTTCCGATTTTTTCTTATCTCTTTTTTCATTTTTCTATCTTTTTTTTTTATCATTTTTTTTCATTTTTTTTGTTGTGGTCGAATCTTATGGAGATTGCCTACGTATCATGACCCCGCATGAATCAGACCTTGCGTAGTTCGGACCAATAAAGATAAACAATACTCAACATTTTATTTTTTTTTAATTTTCATATTAAAACAAACTGGGTTTCAAAGGTTTAAAGATGGCCTACAAACTTGAAAATCAAACAACCCGCATATTCTAATCAAAAGATTTACAAACTCAAAAACAAACGGCCAGCTTTCTTTCCCCGTTTGTCAAATGCAACCAAATGGTTATTTTTGCAAATGTGGCCCCTTCCAAATTTCACATGAATTTTGAGGCCGGGGAGGATTATTTTATGACACTTTACAAACTTGTCTATTCTTTTACGAAAATAGCCTTTCGACAACTGAAAGATACTCTAAGGCTATTTCGGCAAGAACGGTTTAAGACGCGACCGAAGTTGGCTTGGCTTATTTTTGATAAAACCCAAAGGTATTCACCTGACCGCTGACTTTTTTTTCAAATTACAATAAAAACGTGGTGTTGCAAACATGGCCCTTCAGCGCCTCGGGGACGAAGATTTTTTAAGGCTGTGTGGGTCAACTGGACCAAAATCCTAAATATGACCCAAAAGGTGGTTGTTTATGCAAAGTCAGCCTTCCGGCGTCCCTTTCGGGAACATTCGACTATTTTTGACAAAAACAGCATCACCCTTACTTATTTATGACTCTTTTTTATCATTTTTCAAAAATAGAAAACTCAACATTGCAAACACGGCCTTTCAACGCCTCGGGGACGAAGATTTTTAAGGCTGTGTGGGTCAACTGGACCAAATCTTAAAAATAATCCGAAGGTGGCTATTTACAGCGTCCCTTTCGGGAACATTCGGCTATGTTTTGACAAAACAGCGTCACCCGACCTCTTTATGACAGAATTAAAAATTTGAATGTTTTTATTTTTATTTATTTATTTGCTTTTGGCTATTTTAGCAAAAGGTGGGGTTGGACATCACCCGACTTATTTATGACATGTTTTTTTTTTATTTATTTATTGGTTTTTGGCTTATTTAGCAAAAAGGGGGTTGGACCCGATGAGGGTTGCCTACGTATCTCACATCCGGTGAGAATCAAACCCGCGTAGTTCGGGTCTCGTGAATAAGTAAATGAACTAATATTTTTTTTTATTGGAACTGTGAAAGAACTGCTCAAAGGAAGTATATATATTTTTTTTGATTGATTTCTTTTTGAAAGAAAAACTTGTAAAAATTCCTTTTCTTTTGATTTGAACTTTGAGAATTTCAAAAGTAAAAAGAAGTTTTTTTTTTCGAATTTTACTTTTGATAAAAGAAATGCTCCTAAAAAATATTTTTTGAATTTTGAATTTTCTTTTCAATTTTGAAAGAAGAATCAAAATATTTTCGGATTTTTTTTTCTTAAAAGAAAACATTTTTATTATTTTTGTTTTATAAACAATGGAAAATAAAGATATTTATATTATTTTTTGCAAGACATATCTTTTTGGAATTTTATTTTGAATTTTCTTGGCAAGACAAATACTCTTTGCAACAAATAAAGATATATATATCTTTTGGAAATAAAAACTTTTCGGATTTATATATATATATATATATATATATATATATATATATATATATATATATATATTTGCGACAAATAATGAAAAACTTTTTTATTTTTATTTTTATTTTTTGCATTTTCATAAGCAAATAAATAATTAAAAAAAACTATTTTAAAAGTAAGACTCTTTTTTTTATTTTCATTTTCATGGCAAGACAAACTATATATTTTTTCTATTTTTTATTTTTGAAAAACAAAAACAGAACAACGACTTTTTTTTTATTTTCTTAGCTTTTAATAAAACAAACTAATAAGACATTTTTTTTCATTTTCTTAAAATTTCGGCAGAGTTTTGACAGTATTTGGGCATTTGTTTTCTTTTCAAAAATAAACAATCAATTCCCTAACCGCTATTTTATTTTTTTTCCAATTTCACAATATTCATAATATTCAAACACCGGTCAGTGAGACAAAATAAATGCACGGAAAACAAATAGGATGCATCAGGATGGTCTTTTCATATCAGGTTGCTAGTCCTAGACGGACCCAACCCCTGTGTTGAGTCCCCTAAGTCAAATACAACGTGATGCAAATAAGCGTTCCTACTAGGGATCCGGCATGAAGTCATGTTATTCTATGTTCAAAACCTGGGTCGGTGTTCTAGACAGTGTACCCGAGCGGACAACTCGAGCTGAGGAAGGAGCTCCTTTCCGGGAACCAAAAGGCCAGCCGGCTTAGAAACTTTCCGAGCCTCTTTTATTTAGGGTACGACACTAACAGAATAGGGAGTCTCAACCAGTAAGCACATCCCAAGAGGTAAGAAGAGAAGGGTTTCAGCACAGTTTATATACAGTTCAAATAATATCAAAGCGGTAAAAGCAGCATTTAGCACATTAGGCTCAAACATGTAAAAATCAGATAAAGCCAAATATAACAATTTATCTAAGCTCGAATTCTTAACCCTGAACCAGTGGTTCTGGGTTTAATCCCCAGCAGAGTCGCCAGAGCTGTCACACCTCCTTTTTCCGCACCCGATGGGGTGCAAGGGAGTTTTTTCCAATTAAAGGACAATCGAAACGGGATTGGTTTAATTATTTCAGAGTCGCCACTTGGGAGATTTAGGGTGTCCCAAGTCACCAATTTTAATCCCGAATCGAGGAAAAGAATGACTCCATATTACAGTCTGCGCACCAGAAATCCGGATAAGGAATTCTGTTAACCCGGGAGAAGGTGTTAGGCATTCCCGAGTTCCGTGGTTCTAGCACGGTCGCTCAACTGTTATATTCGACTTGATTATCTGATTTTATACAAATATGAACTTATGTGCAAAATTTTATCTTTTTACCGCTTTCTTACTTATTGTTATTATTTTTACGAGAATTGCAACGTCGTGGAAACATATCTCGAACCACGTTACATCAATGCACCCGTAGTTGTTTGGCATATCTCGACTCGGTTGAGATTTGGATTTGGGTGACATAAATGTGCACCCGAGTTAAGGAAAATAAATTATTAAAGGCGCGCCTAAAGCAACTAGCGTCTTGTTATTTTGGAGAAGGCCGTAAAATTCGCTAAACGGCCTGTCCTCGAATTCTAAGTATTTTAATATATACATTTAGAGGGCCCCGCAGCTTGTGCATTTTTTGTTTGTCGAGGCTCGTCTCATTCATTATTAAAACGAATTTGCAATGTCATGGAAATACATCTCAGACCACGTCACAATCAATGTACCCGTGATTAGAGGCACATTTCGATTTCGTTGAGATTTGGATTTGGGTCACATAAATGTGCACCCGAGTTTAAGGAGATAACATTATTAAATACGCGCCTAAAGCGACCAGCGCAGGGTTATTTTGAGAAAAGGCCATGAAGTTCGCTAAGCGGCCGATCCCGAGTTCTAAGTAATTAACACATACATTTGTGAGGGCCCCGCAATCTATATATTTTACTAGGCGAGACTCATCTCATTTATTTTAAATGGACAAATCCTAAAGCGACTACATCTTTTCTATTAAAATTAGTCTCTAAAATAAATAAAGAAAATCCTAATTAATTACGAGCTTTTTTTTTTATTTAAGAAAGCATGGCATACTAATTGCTATATTAATACAAATATTGATGAACAAGAATTTTACTAAAAAATTCGAAATTATAAATAAAATAAAAATTTGACAACTAATATTCAAAAGAATCAAATATAGTTAGATTGAAGCTCGCATTGTTATATATAAAAAAAAACTATTGGAATTAATTATTCACAACCATTTGAAACTGGATTTAACCATAATTACTAAAGCTTAATAGAAAGTTTATTAGACTTAAACGTTCTTCTAATTTTGTTTGAACTCAAATCATGCCTTAATACCTAATTCACGAAATTTAGTTCAAATTCATGTCTTAGCTAAATTTAAGTACTTGTTCACAATTAACCTACTGTTGATAATCTTAGAACCTTCATAGCTAGTGAATTAACCCGTTTTGCCAAGCCGATTCATTAAAGACTAACTTATGTTATTTTCTCTTATTCCAATTATTATTCAATAATACATAAAATAGCCTAAATACAATCAATAAAAGGAACAGAGAAAAAGCGAAAGTAAAACTTCAAAATTCGATTCTTCATATGTATTCATGCTTCCACATTTTTAGCTTGCAATAACTAGTATTACATTCGTGTACCTGGTATTGGAAAACAAGAGAAGATGAAGCTGAGAAGCAGCAACAGTAGTAACAATGTAGCACAACAACGACAGTCCAGCAACACAGGAATAGACCAGTAACAGTAGGAATAGTAGAAAATCCAGGAGACTATAAATGACTCCAAGTATAGAGAAGAAGTAAAAGGCAGGAAGGTTCTGACTATTTCAGATCTTAAGCGAGGCAATGAAACAGTAACTATTCTTTTTCAACTTCAAAACTCTCCAAAATGAATTCTGCCCCTGTATATTCAGTGTATCCAGAATGTATATTGGGTGTATACTTCTCACTCCGCCCCCTCTTTTTTTCTTCTCTCTATCTAGTTTTTCCTCTCTTTTTTTCCACCCCTTCTTCCTAAATTTTCTTTTCTATTTATAGCAAAATTTTCGAAATTTTCAGATTTGTTTTTTTATTATTTTATTATTTTTTAATTAAAAGAAATCCCACTTACAAATTGCTTTTATTTTTTTAGAAAACGAAATCCCACCTTTATTTACTTTTATTTTTAAAATTCCAACTTTAATTACTTTATCTTATTTAAAATCCCACTTTTTATTTTTTTAAAAGAGAATCTCACTTTATTTAACTTTTCTTTAAAAAACAAACCACTATCTTTTCTTTTTCTTTTAAAAATGCTACTTTCAATTACTTTAAATTTTTTAAATTTTCAGATACCTTTATATTTATTTTTTAATTCCAACCTTATTTTACTTTTAAATTTTTTAAAACTTTTTACTTTTTTTTAAAATTTTCTACATTCTTTTACTTTTTTTTATTTTTTTATTTTTTATTTTTTTAAAATCATTTCCGAAATTACTATATATATATATATATATATATATAAAAAAATAAAAATAATAAATAAAATAAAATATTTTCGGATTTTTTTTATATATAAAAAAAACAAAAAATAAAACTATTAATAGTGATAATTCACTTTTTATTTTTTATTTTTTTGGTTTTGTTTTGTGTTGGACAAAAATGAAGAAGGGGTGTTGGGTTAATGGAGCGGACCGGATCGACCCGGTTTGAAACGGACCGGGTCATGAGGAAAGTTGGGAAATTATTTGGGCTTGTGGTTTGAATTTGAAGAAGTGGCCCAATCCGATTTTTCTTTGTATTTTTGTTCTCTTTTCTTCTTTTATTTTTCTAACACTAAATTATAAAAGTACTTAAATTATTATTAAGAACTAAATTAAGTTATAAAAGCGCAAATTAACTTCCAATAACAATTAACACACAATTAAGTAATAATTAAGCATAAAATTGTATATTTGGACATTAAATGCTAAAAATGCAAAAGGTGCCTATTTTTGTAATTTTTAATTTTTGTAAAACTAATTTAATTACTAACAATTGTAGAATTAAATCCTACATGCAAAATGCGACATATTTTTATATTTTTTATTAATTTAACAAATAAGCAAACACAAACAAATACAAATAATTATCCAAAAATATCACAAAAATACTCAAAATTGCACACCAAGGAAAATCATTTTATTTTGCATTTTTCTGGGAGTATTTCTCATATAGGGAAAAAATCACGTGCTTACAAGCATTAAGGTTGTAGGTTAGGGGAGAGTGTGAATATTTCTACAGCACAATAGAGGGAGACTATCCAGTTAGGAGTTAGACTATGAATGTCATTGGTCGTCTATTGATGCAGGGCTTTACCTTCTAGTTGTACTATACCAGCCATTTATTTCGTATTTCGTATTTCATATCCTGTATTTCATATTTCATATCTCTTATATATTGTTGTTATTTTTATTACGCATTTTTGTGGTACTAATATATTGTCTCCTATTGCTTTATTGTTTTTTTTTAGCCGAGGGTCTCCTGGAAACAGCCTCCCTACCCTTCGGGGTAGGGGTAAGGTCTGCGTACATATTACCCTCCCCAGACCCCACTTGTGGGATTATACTGGGTCGTTGTTGTTGTTGTTGTTGATGTCATTTGGGTACTATACTAATCCTGGTTTGTATAAATTGGACTGATGAACTGTCAAGCATGAGTTTGTTCATTTCGATTAGTAAGTGGGCATTTGGGTATTTAGATTCATGTATGTAATCAAGGTTGTGGACTGTTTAGACTGTGCATTTCATGTTTATGCAATTATAATTTTCAATTTGTTTAAGTTCCACAGTCTGTTGAAGTTAAATTTGCAAAGTTGTAATTGATTTTGAGTTCAATACACATGGCTGCTTTTAATTTTGGTCTAATATGAATTGTACATTTAACAGCTTCATACTGGGCCAGTTTTGGGCCTAGCGTATTAGCAGTTGGCCCAGACTTTGGTTAGGTGATAATCGAATTAGGGCCTAGATGCATCAAGGTTTAAGAATTTAGTTAAATAAAAGGGTGCCCCAAGGGGCTCGATCCCTGGGCTGTGCAACGGCCTGTCAACAAGTTACGAGTCTAGCCTGTGTTAGGCCTGGTTCTTAGAGCTCTAAGAGCCTGCGCCTGCAGCGTATGTAATGATAATGATTTGGACCTTATGGGCTTAAACCCCATTTTCTCAGCATTTCTGCATGAATGTTCAAAATTCAAATTTAACGAAATGTTGGCCTTAACCAATTAGGATCCTTAAGTAATTAATAGCATAATTATCTCGCTGTTTAGATTTGGAAAGGTTGTTTAGCGAATTTCACCACCTTCCTCAAAATAACAATACGTTAGAATCTTTAGGCACGATTTTAATTAAAGTACCTTCTTAAACTCGGGTGCGCATTGATGCGACCCAAATCCAAATCTCGATGAAGTTGAAATGTGTTGGCAATTACGGGCGCATTGATTGCGACGGGGTTCGAAACGCGTTTTCACGACATCGTAATTCTTATAAAATAAATAATGATAGAAAGAGGTTCATGAATTGAGACGAGCCTCACCGAACCAAAAATAAATAAATGTGGGGCTCTCAATAAATGGTTATTAAAAATGATTAGAATTTGGAATGGCCATTTAGCGAACTCCACGGTCTTCCCCAGAATAATATCACGTGAGAACCTTTAGGTTCGATTTAATTAAATTACTCCCTTAAACTCGGGTGCGCATTGATGCGACCCAAATCCAAATCTCGACGAAGTCAAAATATGTTGACGACCATGGGTGCATTGATTGTGACGTGGTTTGAAACGTGTTTTCACGATGTCACAATTCTTTTAAAATAAATAATGATAAAAGGTGGTGTAAAATTAATATAAGGCACATAAGCTAGCATGTATTAAAATCAGATAAAATCAAATACAACAGTTAAGCGACTGTGCTAGAACCACGGAACCCGGGAATGCCTAACACCTTCTCCCGGGTTAACAGAATTCCTTACTCGGATTTCTGGTACGCGGACTGTTAACAGAGTCATAAATTTCCTCGGTTCGAGATTCAACCGGTGACTTGGGACACCATTAATATCTCAAGTGGCGACTCTGAATAATTAATAATTAAATCCCGTTCCGATTGTCCTTTAAATGGAAAAACTCCTTTACGCCCTTACGGGTGTAGGTGGTGAAAAAGGAGGTGTGACAACTCAAATTCCAAGTTAAAAGTCTCTTGGCTAGCTTCAACTAGGGTATCACAGCGAGAATTCAAAAACGCCCAACTCACTTCAATGGCAAATTTATCCTCAAGGATTTCATAATCCCTTTCCCAGTCAGCAATTTCATTCTTTAATTTCTCATTTTCAGCCAAGGCAGAAGTGTAAGAAGCTTGAAGAGAGGCATGAGAACTTTCCAAGGCACAAACCTTATCAGAAGAAGCTCAGAGGTCTTCTTGTGCTTGAGTCAAATTCTGCACGAGCTCTCCAGCATAAGCCTCTTTCTCACCCAAGAGAGCCTTCAACTCTCTAATCTCTTCACTTGCCTTGGACAACTACTTAGAGAAAGAGGTTTCAAGACAAGCCTTTTCTTTATCCGCTTGACTTGAGGAAGCCTTTTCAACTGCCAACTCTGAAGTCAAGGCATGTACCTGCTGCTCCAAGGTACTCTTACTTTCTTCTAAGTACTCCACATCAATATGAAAGCTTTCATACTGTTCCTTCCAATTGCACATCTCTAATTGGGAATCACGCACTAATTGCTCTAAGAGAGCAACCCTTTTCATCATCTTCGTGCCGATAAGATTGGCCTATAAAAAAAAGAAAAAAAAGGAAGGGAAATGAGAATCTCAAAGATAGAAAAATTTTAAAGCATAGAAAAGGAAAAAAGAGAAGGGGAATACCTTTAAAGAAGCGTACACAATATCATTCATCAAAGTTAAAGAGTTATGGCTTTCTAGCTTGGTTCTTTCAATTGGTCCAATTAAGGGCTTTAGCCATACATCTGCTTGACCCGATTTCCTTAAGAGATTGCCCTCAGCGGGGACTTCAATGATCACTTGTCTCATAGCACCACTCCTGCTTGAGGATCCAACTTCAGCACGGTGAATGATTGAGGGTGGAATTGTTGAAGGAGGAACAGTAGAAGTAAGAACAGTAGAAGTAGTAAAGACAGTTTGGGGAGGAATGGAAACAGCCGAGATCGACAAAGAAGGAGTCACAGACACGGGTGTAGAAAAAGAAGCCAGAGGTGCTTCATCCAAAACTAGGCCTAAGCCTTCACCACCAAACCCGCTGATAAAAAGCTACTCAACAGAGTTATGAGCAGCAGCGGGAGCAACATCATCGTCAGGAATCACTATCGGGGCCTCAATAGACTCGGTAAAGGGAATAAAACGTCGAGGGGATACTTCTTCTTCATCATTAGAAATGATGCGTCTTCGAGCCCGTGGCCTTGTTACCAAAGAGCCCCCGCCTTCCTCTTCTTCAGAATCTTGTTCATCAATGGCTTTTCTCTTCGATGAAGAACTCAAGATTATTTCTTGGGCCCTTTACAAAGAGATACGAGAAGCCGCGACTGCCTCGGCAGTAACTCCTCGAATAGCAAATCCTGATAGAAACAAGGATTGAAATTAGTTCAGAGAAATAAAAAATATATGTAAGATAAAATAAAAGCTCTTACCATGAGTTTTTACTTTCCAACCAAATCGTTGGGAAAGGGCCTTCCAAGATCTACCATCCATTGGAGTAATCTTCAATAGCTTGCCTACCCAATCACGAAAATTGGGAACATCTTCCACAACTCCCATGGTTGCTAGAAAGGAAAAGTAAAATTAGAAAAATCAACAAAACTGAAGAAAAATGTACGAGAAAGTTAGAAGACTCACGTGCAAAATTCCACTTCTCAGGGAAGGGAACGTTCTCATCACCCACTAAACTAACAGTAGGGGCAATAACAAACCTGGCATACCAGCCACGGTCTTTGTCATCTTTAAGGCTAACTAGGACTCTTTTGCTCCTGGCAACTAGTGTAAAAACACCATTGCGAAAGAGTCTAGGGGAGTAAAGATGAATTAGATGTGGGAAAGTAAAAGGCACACTGGCTATGTTGGTCAAATGCCTCAAACAGGAAACAACCCTCCATATTATTGGGCCAATTTAACCTAAGCAAACATCAAAGAAATGACAAAACTCGAGAATAACAGGATCAATAGCAGGTTTGAATCCTAATGTGAAAGGGTATGCATAGACAAAGGAAAATCCGATTAGGTAAGAGGTAATTCTTTGATTCGGATTGGGAATAATGATAGGAAAGTCATAACTCCAATGGCAGTCTCTACGAACTATAGAAATCAAACCTTCAGTAATTTGAGTGGGATAAATATCAGCACGATCTAAAAAAGATACTTGGTTTCTAAGAGACTCTCTGTCATGATAAAAAGACAGTTCCGCAGGAACTATCTCTTCTACTGAAGGCTCACGAAGAGGTTCGGAAGGTTCTTTACCCCTAGAAGAAGATCTTTGTGAAAGAGAACCTCTAGTTCTAGAAAAAGGGCCAGAACTAGGTAAAGGAATAGAAGAACCACGTGCAGATCCTAAACTACAGAGCCTACTTCCTCTTCCGCTCCTACTGGGGGCATTAGGGAAGGTATCAACAATGGAAACCCTTATAGGGTTAGGGTTTGATGAAGACATGATGATACGATGAAGAAGCAAACAGATATTTGAGAAAATTGGATGTTCAGAAAACTTTATGCGGTAAAGACAAAGAAGGAAGTTATATTTATACTGATAAGCAACCGCCAAAGGAAAAGGTGCAATGATGGAAGGACCATAATAATGATAATTGATGCTTCGTGAATAGTGAAGTCGTGAAAAAGCCTTAAAAAGTGCTGCAAAACTGCAGAACTAATGAAAAGGTGACACGTGTGAAGAGCATTAAATGGAAGTGACAATTGAAGCATCGATTCTGTCATAGCATTAATGGTGACAAAAATCCTCATTTTAATGAAATTCACTTCCCAAATATTCAATCGATGAATAAATGGCAAGTGGGGGGACTATCTGTATTGGGAAAAATTGAGTTTACATATTAAAGTGGTGTGAAGATGACGTGTTATGACACATAGACTAGTCAAAAAGTTACAACTGGCAAAGAGGCACGAGTTGCAACATATACGAGCAGAGGCAAAGGAAGAGGCACGAGCGGTTATCCAAAAGACCCGGTGTTCATGCTTATTTAAGTCCAAGAATCAAGGGGAATGAATCTGAAACTACATGGGAGTACATATACAGTATTTAATGAGCCTTAAATACTGAAAACGTTAGAGACTCTGTATTAAATGCAATGATTATGTAACGTAGCATTTAATGTCTTTAATTGTCCATAATGGCCTTATTATGACAAAGGCAAAACACATATCTCCAAAATAGCTATAAAAGGGAGACAACGGATCAATTATAGGGACACAAAATGTTGTCTAAATATACCGATTTACTTGCTTTTCTTCTGATTATCTTATTGCTAGCCAAATTACTTTCTTTCATATATTCTTTTGATTATCAGTAACCTGAGTTCTTCTAAATTAAATCTTTGACCGAAATTCCATTTTTTGGTTAAACAAAATTATGGAGCCCAAACGGAGTTCTGAGTGAAAAGTTATGTGCATTTTACTAGACAATGTACCGTATGCTCACTCGATTCTTCGTTTCGTTCTTAACTATCATTCGTCGAACCCTGAACACGATCCCGACTTGATTCCTTGGGCTTTTACTCAGACTTCAAAGCTCCAAATCACTTGAATTCATTTCATAATATCTACATAGCTCGGAATCACTCCTACAATGCATAAAACACACCATTAGTTCAAAATACTAGCGATTAAAGCTCAAACTCAATTAAAGTGGAGTAAATTAGAGTGTAATAAGCGACTAAATACGTAATTATAGACTATCATCAACACCCCACACTTAAACTATTACTCGTCCTCGAGTAATCAAACTACACTTAAAGACGACCTTTTTTAAACAATTCTCCCAGTTCATCACACCAAGAATATTTAAAATAGACTAAGCACAAAGCGTAACATCTTCACCTCAAGATTTGACTCACAAGTACCACGCATTATTCACAACTCACCCACTTACTCTAATATAGAGATCTGACATTACCTTTCCTTCATGAATCAAGTGCCCTCACACACCAAAAGAGAGTAGTTCCACACAATAAAATTTAAGAGCACTTAGGAACTCAAGATGGAAAGAATTCACTCGCTCTCAGAAATAACATTCATATGCCACAAGAGATGCACCATAGGCTTGCCCATAATGTACTACTCTACCAATCGAGCTCATTCAGTCTAGGATCAAGTAGGACTTTATTTGGTTGTAGTGTAGGTTGTGGGACGAGTAGGATGCATTTAGATATAAGAGTGATTACACCTCCCTAAACACTTTAATACATATACTTTAACATTCAAACTCCATACTTATGTCAAACCAAACTCCACCTTCACATCAATATATATTACCCCATACTTCTTTAAGCACAATTACATCAAGAGTCACTACTTATCAAGGAATACTTTTTTTTCACAGCAATACAACTATTTTTTTCTTTCAATTCAAGTGGATCTTACTTGTTCAAAATAGTGCACATTTCTCCTTATTTTATTAGTTCCATTCAAAAGCCAAACCAGTCACCCTGCACTTTAACTTTTACACAGTTCATAAACAATTCAAGTGTTCATGAGAGGTTACACTGGTTCAAATAGATGGTTAATTCAAACAAATGAGTAAGGCTTGTAATGTGGTTGCCAGAGAAACAGGATTACAGGCTCAAAGGGGTTAACTACGATACATAACAATTAGGCAGGTAAAATATACATATCTGGCTCAATAAAGAAACGCCTATATCACTTCCAAGACTGAACAAAACTACTATTTCGCTTTACAAACACACGGGGCAAGTTCTAGGCATCAAATGCAATGCACAGAATAACACCCAAACCTCACACATACATGGCACATAACTCACTCAGGATTAGACTCATCAAGACACTCTAGTCAAAGCAGTTAAGCAAATTTAAGATCATATAATTTAAGGTACTTATTCAAGAGTCAAAAACTGAGCCTAAGCATCACAACCATGATACTCACTATTCTTAAGGTATAACAAAGTCAAGAGATATTGCTTCAATTCAAAACATAACACAATGGCTCCTACTCCCAAAAAAATAAAATTAACTACACCCGATTCAAATAAAACCCTTGGAAAAGAACCGCTACACAAAGAAAAATCAAGGGGTAATTGCTACACTACCTAACAAAAAAAGATCTTTTTTTGTCTTTTTTTTATTTAGACTTAAATCCCTTAAGAGAATTGTCTAATAGATCCATAATCGGGAAAAGTCCAATCTTTTAAAAAAATTATTTAATTAAACTAACACAACTAAAGTCGCATAAAAAGACACCCAGACAATCTCCTCACCCAACACTTAAAATTGTGCATTGTCCCCAATGCATATCATAACTATAATAGGGTAAAAGAAACTCCTTGGTAGGCCAAAGGCCGAAGCACTAGCAGCTTATGGGGTACTCAGACTTCTCCCAGGCTTGGTCCTTCGTGCGGGTATCTCACACTTAGTTCCAACCATTTGGTTTGTTGTTGCATCCTTCCAATAGCTTTGCTTTCCATGTTCCTAGAAGATCAAAAATTGACACTAAAAAATAATACAATTAAAAAAAATAAAAAAAGCAGTAAAGTTAGGTTGCCTCCCAACAAGCGCTTGATTTAACGTCGCGGCATGACAAGAATCACTTTTTGTCTCCACCTCGAGCTTATGAATTGAACCCCAAGTTTTGCTTCAAACTTATGATTATGCTCTTGGAGCGGTACAAATTCTTAAGAGCCAAAAATTAGATAAAGTCTTATGCACTTTTTGGCTCTCGACCGAGGAGTGTCACCTTGCCTAGACGGACTTGAGAATTTCAAAATATAAGGCTCATCCACCTCTTCCTTGGACTCCTTTTTATGCTCGTAAGGATTCATTCCCTTTTCACCATCCGAACATAATGTAAAGAAGTGTTTGGAATGAGGTCCAACACGCTCAAATACATGAACTTTATGATTTTTGACCTCCTCAACACCAATCACACTAGAGTCAACTAACTTTGTATCTTCAATGTCCTTGGCTGACTCTAGTGTTACTTCTTGAGCATCGACATCCTCAAATTCTAGTTGGATAGATTATTGGCATTCTACTCTGACCTCCTCCATTAGCACCTCAATTTCAGTGTCTAATTCATGCTCTTCTTGACTATTATCCTCAATATTGGCTGTTGAGCATTAAATGCTTCAACTAGTTGACTCACTTGTGCCTCCAGGTTGCGAATAGTAGCATCTTGCCTTTGTATGTGCATCTGTCTTTCATCATTTTGTCCCACAAGGTACTTTAGCATATCCTTGATCTCTTTCAGGATATCATCCCCGAGTTCTTTGTTCCTATTAACTTCACAAGAAAAAGAAGAACCATCAAAGTAAGGGGTTGAGGGAGGATAAGAAATATAAGCACAACCATGAAAGTGACCATCTTGACCACCACACACATCACGCACATTCTACACATAAGATTGAGTTAGTGCACATAACTTGCTCTCGAAAATATTTAGACTATTTTGACCCAGGTGGTTTCCGCCATGATTCACACAAGGAAGATCAACAGTAGAATTATCAACATTAAAATTCTCATAATTCCAGGATGCCATATTTCTCAAATTAACAAGTAAAACAAAAATAAATAAATAAAATCAAATACAACAAAATAAAAATAAATGTTCAAACTTGTAACCTAGCACTATGTACAACTATAACTACACCGTTAGTTCCCCGGCAACGACGCCAAAATTTGATCACGCCCAACTCTAGTCCTAAAAAGGATAAGCAGTCGCTGCAAATATAATCCGATCTAAAAGTCCGGAGTCAAATCCCACAGAGAACTAAGGCTTAGCTATATCTGTTTAATATCACTAAAAAGACAAGTTTGAATAATGTTCTAAATTATAAAGATTGAGATTATATTTCTAACTAATTAACTAGCAAATACTAGAAAGTGATAAATTTATCAACTAACGAGACAAAGGGTTGGAGACTAAATTAAGGAGGTCTAGAGTTATGATTTTACCAATTGTCGGAATCCTTCTAGCTATGTTCCTTAAAATTTTGCCAATGTATACTTTAGGTGTCGTAATTCTCTCTCGAGTAACTATAATAATTTACTAGACATATTCTCTCGAACTACGCTAGTTGCATTTATTTAACCGCTCACTATGACCATGTCAAGGCTTTGTTATTTCTAAATCTGCCTTTAAACCCGCTGTATTGATTTATCACATACGTTAGGAGTGACGTAGTTCAACAACTACCTAAATATGTATCCTTTCTCAAGCAACACATAATAAATAGGCACAGTCAATCGATGGCCATTCAATCAACAACAATAAACACGTAGTTGAACAAGTAGAGAAATCCAACGGCTCAATTATATAAAAACATAACAAGAATTTATCTTACAAAAGGTTCTATCAAAACCCTAAATAACAAATTAGCTATTCATAATAGTATGTAAAACTACTATACTAAAAGCCATAAGCAACAATGAAAAATAGGAAGAGGAAGCAAAAACTCGTAGAAGAATTCCCCACCTTGCTCCTATTGTGTCTCTGCCTCCTTAGGTCGAATCTGTGTCAAAAATGTGTCCAACCTCCTCAAAATAGCGTTTTTACATGTATCTATACCAAGTAGGGTCGGGCCCAGACAAAAATAACTTCTCCCGAGCGAAATAGGACACTCACTCTGTAAAATTTGTACTACCGCGCCGCATGGGGCAACGCGCCATGCGGGGAGGCGGTGGAAAAGTTCAAATTGCTGATTCTGACATGCTGCAGAAAATTTTCACAAGCGTGCCACATCGCGCGCCGCGGTAGTGGGAATTTTGCGAAAATGCAAAACATGAAAGTTGTAGCCCTTTCAAATAGCTTTCCAACGATAAATTGTGGAGTCCAAACAGAGTTTTGAGTGAAAAGTTATGTATATTTTACTAGATAATGTACCGTATGCCCACTCGATTCTTCGTTTCGTTCTTAACTATCATTCGTCGAACTCCGAACACGATCCCAGCTTGATTCCTTGGGCTTTTACTCAGACTTCAAAGCTCCAAATTACTTGAATTCATTCCATAACATCTACATAGCTCGGAATCACTCCTACAAGGCATAAAACACACCATTAGTGCAAAACACTAGCGATTAAAGCTCAAACTCAATTAAAGTGCAGTAAATTAGAGTGTAATAAGCGACTAAAATATGTAATTATAGCCGATCATCACTCCTGCCCCTCATCCTCCCTCTCCCCGGACTCTATTTTCTTCAAGAATTTAATTATTCGTTTTAAAATTCACACAAACCCAAAGGAACTAATGTGCTACTTACTTTTTCACACAAGAATACCATTGAGCTCGATAACTAAAAAGAAATACTTTATTTTGTTGAAAAAAGAAAGTATCATTTCTACAACATAAAAAAAAATTACTCATTTTGTTGAATGAAAGAAAATACTTTTTTCATATCATGAAAAGAAAGTACTCTTTTTGTTGAAATGATAAAAGGTACCTTTTCTACATCATGAAAGGAAAGTATGTACTCTTTTTGTTGGAATGTTTTTTTTTTTTTTTTTTTAATTTCAGGAAAAGAAAATACTTAGTTTGTTGAACTAAAAGAAATACTTTTTCAACATCATGAAAAGAAAGTACTCGTTTTGTTGAAATGAAAGAAAATACTTTTTCTATATCATGAAAAAATACTCGTTTTGTTGAAATAAAAGAAAATAATTTTACTACATCATGAAAAGAATATAATCATTTTGTTGAATTAAAAAAAATTCTCTATCTACAACATGAAAAGAAAGTACTCTTAATAATAGTTTTATTTAGGGTGGGTGGTGGGAGTTGGGGTAGGTGGGAGTGAGTGGGGGTGGGGGTGTGATAGGGGGGGGGGGGGGTTGGTGGGGATTGGGAATAGGATGGAGAGGTTAAAACAAAGTTTTAAAAAATATTTTTTCCTCTTTTGATAGGAAAAATATTTTCCTCCAATTGGACGAAAATGAGTTAACGAGGAAAACATATTTTCCTTCGTACCAAACACACCCCTTATGTTGTATGTATTTTGTCTCGCATACATTTGGATTATACCAATGGAGAAAGAATATTCTCTCTCTTTAGCCCTTGGTAGTAGAAGCATGACACTTTGTGGGTTTTTTAATATTTTAATTTAATGCAACAAAAATTTAAAGATAACAAAAAAAATCAATATATTAAGATTTCATGTTCATTTCAAGCGGGAAAAATTAATATATGCTCTTTAAAAATGCTTTCATCGTAAATCAAGATCCCCTAAAATTGAGAGATAGCAAATTTAGCACGAAAAAATATAAATTAGATATCAATCAATATTTAATGTGATTCAAATATGAGGCTACTCGTTATTCTACCTTAACCATGAGGCCAATGCTTGTTGGAATTGCATTTCGTAATTTACAAGAAGAATATGTGAACTTCTTTTATTTGGATTGAGAGGAAAATAACTTACCGTAAAATAAAGTGTGAAAAGTTTATTGTTTATACCATTTGTATGTGTATATTATATTACAAATTAAAAAGGTTTATGCATAGAGGTAAAGGTAAATAATGTAAAAGATATTTATTTTTGAAGCTAAGTATGCTATCTTATCACATGAAATCATAAACCAAAATACATTATAAAATCATATCCAATAAATTCAAAAAATCATAAGACTATGATGCCAAACTAGCCCTCCAAAATTATGTTACTATCGTAGCTCATATATTGCAGTTATGACACAATACGAAAATAGGTCAACCTTTTGAATTCACGCATATTCGTTTCACTTTTGCTTCAATTTCAAACACATAATTAATCATGCTCAACATCAACACATATATGTATTGCCTCCAACAACTCAAATAATTAGGTTAAGTTTATGAATTACTAAAAAATTTATGAATAAGGCTAACAAACGTAACATGACGTTATAATTCAAATTTATTCAAACATACAAACTTTAACGTTCATTTGTTATTTTTTCTGCTAAGGTACACTTTTTATTATTTTGATTATTACTTTTATGTTATTTATCCAATATAAAAGTCAGATTCATATTTTCAATTTCACTCAATATCTTTTTTTAAACTCATGTAAAGTAAAATGAGCTAGTGTAATTTGCAAAGTTATTATGAAAAAGAGTAAGAGATAATAAGACATAGTATAATTATGTTAACTTTTGTGCACCAACCATATGGCATTTGCCTTAATGCCGGTGGAATCCCACCATTCCTTGATGTTGTTGTTCTCCGGTTTCTCCGAGATCAAGGCACCTTCGATTCTTATTGGATCATTTTATTTTATTACACACTTTCCTAATTTCCCCCTTTATTTTACACCCAAGCACACGCAAGTGACAAGTCAATACTTTCACTTGTTTTATTCAAAAAATAAATCTTATTATAAAATTAATTTTATATATATATATATATATATATATATATATATATATATATATATATATATTCATTACGCTTTCAATAATGGGAATAGGACTAGTATTAATTTTCACAATATAAAAAGGCAATCCCTCTTTCAGCCTTTCTGTCTTGTGCCTATAGTATATCTTTATTTATTATCTCGGCTCCCCTTTGAAAATCGTGAAATCATCTGATTTAGGGCTTTCCATTTGCGATCAATCGGCGATTTTGAACTGATCTCTCTTCGACTCAGGTCACGATTCTCCAGTGATTTGTTCGATTAACCTCCCGAATTGTACATATATGGGCGGCGGTGATACTAGTGCTGCGGCGAAAGAGGATAACGAGAATAACGCCACCGGCGGCGATCAAAAAGTTGTTACGATTAACGTCCGATGTTCCAACGGCTCCAAATTCTCCGTTCAGGTGACGCTAGAATCCAGTGTTGGAACCTTCAAGTCCACCCTTGCTCAGCACTCCGACATTCCTGCCGAGCAGCAGAGATTGATCTACAAAGGCCGGATCTTAAAGGACGAACAAACCCTAGAAAGCTACGGTAATATTATTAATTATCCCTCATTTACGTATCGATTTTTATACAGGGAGGTCATTGATTGCTGCTGCTTAGTTGAGATATCACATAGTTAAAAAAATCCCTAATTTAATTAGGCAATTTTATCCGTCATGGGGATTGGTGCCATGGTATGTTGATTGTGGTTATTGGTTTTTCTTTTAAGGTTTAATTGCAACATGGATAAGGTCTCCTGTTAAAAAGATTGATATTTGGGGGTTTATCTACCAATTGTAGGAAAGATAAAGTCTTTTGCTAATGAGTTCATTTAAAAAGCTGTGGTTCTCTCCCTTTGCTTATCAAAAATTAAGAAGGAAAACAAAAAGAGAGAGAGAGTTGTGCTTGGTCACTATTAGCTGTCTAGTCTTGAATAACTGCGCAAACACACCAGCTGTTAGCCAAAGTGGAGAATGAATTCTTGTTTCGAATTGGAAATAATGGGGGATGTGTGGATGCATTGGCAAGCGAATAATGGATATGGAGACACTTTTGAGAATGGGTAATACGAATCTGTATGCTACTATTACCTTTTTGGCTATCTGAGAAATTGAGGGGATAAACTGAGGATGATGAACTAAATGTGACTTTTGGGAAGTTTCATAGATAAATGTGCCTAAATCAGTGAAAAGTATATTAGCTGATCAATAAACTTCAATAGTTGTTATTAAAAAAAAGCTTTCAGTAAATCTCCTCTCTTTTCTTGCTCTTCAATAATTAAAGATACGGCGGATGATCTTGATAGTAAATTTGTATGTAAACATTTTCACAAAGTAGGGCCTCTATTTAATGCTTTCTCCATTTAAATGATGCAGACTTCAGTTCATATGATTGAGCATTATTTCTCGCAAAGAGGTGTAGGAAGTGATAATATATAGATTGGCAAGCTATTATTTAAATGAGAGAAAGGTCTCGTATGTTAACTTGCCATGCAGACCCTAGATCGTGGTTGAGAGTCGTGTTGATGGCCACATGTTGAGAGAATTGTACTTTATAGAAACAAGTTGTGCCAATGGCTATGCAATGACTTCTAAAAGATCAGAACGGACAAGAAGGAGGGTATTAGAAATGTAAAACGCGGGGGCTTGAGGATAAATATGGCTCCTTTTTCCAACGAGGGGAATGGATGGAGTATTTTGTCCCCTGCCCTAACATTAGTTAACTTACTAATTTTGCATTGTATTTTACATGACTGTACGCTCTCTGTTAAATATGTGTTTGGCGTGTTATCAGGCTGTTAAAGTGATAATCTTTGATGTCTTGCTTGTCTTTTTTATGTTATTGATAGGTCTTGAGGCAGATCACACTGTTCATTTAGTTCGAGGTTTTGCTCCAGCTGCCTCTGCTAATACTGCAAGTGCAACCAATACTGGAAATCCAAATAGTAATCAGAATGCACCCACTGATGCCGCTCCAAATGTAGGTGGACCATTTGCTGGATCGGGCCTTGGGGCTTCACTGTTTCCTGGTCTTGGAAGTGGTGGCGGTGGCGGCAGTGGTTTATTTGGAGCTGGCCTTCCGGATTTTGAGCAGGTCCAGCAGCAGTTGACTCAAAACCCCAACATGATGAGAGACATCATGAACATGCCTCTCGTTCAGAATATGATGAGTAACCCAGAAATCATCCGTAACATGATCATGAACAATCCTCAAATGCGAGAGATCATGGATCGTAATCCAGAGCTTGCTCATGTACTCAATGATCCTGCTACTCTTCGCCAGACGATGGAGGCTGCACGGAACCCTGAGCTTATGCGTGAGATGATGCGTAATACTGACAGGGCAATGAGCAATATTGAGTCTTCTCCCGAGGGATTTAACATGCTGAGGCGCATGTATGAAAATGTCCAGGAGCCTTTCCTAAATGCAACAACTATGGCTGGAGATGCAAGAAATGATGTTGGCTCAAACCCGTTTGCAGCTCTTTTGGGAGCCCAGGGGCCGGGGCAAGGCAGAGACCAGTCTACGAATCCTCCAACTACTGGTTCTGAGACCACTGCTAACACACCTGTTCCAAATACTAATCCACTTCCTAATCCTTGGGCTTCTGCTGGCGGTAAGCTAATATCATTTCTTATCCTTTGATTGTACAAGCTTTGCGTGATTTAGACATGCTTAATTACTTTGCCTCTTTGTTTTTTTGGATACGGTGGCGTCCGGGTTAGGTTGCACGTACCTTGAGTGTTCCACCAAATACTCGCTAACTCCCACGAACACATGTACTGGGTAACTCTGCCCACCAAGGCTAAGGCTTAGGCTTAGACAGATGGGAAGAAACCACCCTGTGTTTTTTGTCCCCGCTGGGCTTCACCTCTTCTTTGAATGAATTCAGATATCTCTTATAATAGGCAGTGACTTCTCTTCTTCCTTTTGTGCTTCTGCAAGAATTTGTACTTGGCTGCTATAATTGGTTGTGAATGACTTGTGAAATGTGTGTTTTGAATTTATACTCACCAGGGGAAGCATTGCACACTACAAATAAAATCTTCAATTCTCATAAAGCTTCTCATGTTTGATTTGCAAGAATTTTCATCCTCCATATTGTATGCCTAATTCTATGTTACAGTTAGGAGCCTTGAGCAGGCGGTATTTAGGCATTAGAGTATTTCATGATGTTTTCTTCTTGGATCGATACAATAGTGATTGTTTTTGTTGGTATTATGTTTTGTTTTTATTGTTCGTTTTCTTGATTTGACTTTTTGCAGCTGGAGCTGGCCAAACTAATACCACTGCTAGGTCAAATGCTGCTGGGGAAACTAGGGCACCGCCACCTGCTGGCTTAGGTGGGGTTGCTCTCCCAGATCTTGAGCGCATGCTGGGTGGCATGCAAGGTGGCATGCCAGATGCTGCTTCACTAAATCAGATGATGCAGAACCCAGCCATCTCGCAGATGATGCAGTCTCTTCTCTCAAATCCTCAATACATGAACCAGGTATAATTTGTCTCGACTTAAAGCGTGCTTGCAGTCATCAAATTTGTGTATTTATTTCTCTTCTATTTGTCGTGAAAAGCTTCCTGTCAAATTCTCATTCATTAGTATCTTGGTGTTCAGATTCTTGGGCTCAACCCACAGCTAAGGAACATGCTTGATTCCAACTCCCATCTCCGAGAAATGATGCAAAACCCTGAATTTATTCGGCAGTTGACTTCCCCTGAGACAATGCAGGTAAACTATTTCTGGTTGTTGCCTGGGTCTTGCTTCCCTGAAGTGTGGTGCATTAATTGTATTGAATACTCCTATAATGTCTTGCTTCCCTGAAGTGTGGTGCATTAATTGTATTGAATACTCCTATAATGTATTGGCGACTAGATTACTAACAGATGGGGTTTTCACTAATTTATCCTCATTACCTATTGTGGATGAAGCCGAGGGTCTTTTGGAAACAAACTCTCTATTCCTTCGGGGTAGGGGTAAGGTCTGCGTACACACTACCCTCCCCAGACTCCACTAGTGGGATTTCACTGGGTTGTTGTACCTATTGTGGATGAGACGAGCGTGTACATCAACATGTCTAATTGAAATGACGCGAACCGAGTGTTGGTGGAAGGAAATCATAAGCTAACTATGCGGATCAAAGGAAAAGTAAAATCAATATATTGCGTTTTGTACTTTTTGCTTTTAGTTGGGAAATTCTAGATCCACTATTTTACCTCTCAAAATCACTGAATTTCTCCCATTTCCCATAACAACAAAATTAAGCTGTGACAAAGTTCAGTTTCCTTAAAGGGAAGTTTACGAGAAACTTTATTTAGTGTGAGACTCAACCAACAAAAGTTGTGTGAGGGCATATTCTATGCTTGACAAGTATTTTGCAATGGGTCCCACTTGCCAAATCTTTCTCTCCTCTTCCAGACCATCTTCTTCCTCGTTCTTTGCATCACATCTTCTTCCTCGTTCTTTCCATCACATCTTCTTTTCCCTTCATTGTTTGTTATATTTTTCTTCCTCTGAGCAACTATTCCGTCTTTACTGTTCCTTTTTTGGTTCTTTCTTTTCTAATATTCTTCTCTGTCAGTCTCCATGTTATTTAAGGAAAAAACAACAAAGCCTCTCAATTTCTAATTTTACTCTTAGATCTATTTCAGCAATGCTTTAACACAAAACGTTTGGTTTTTTCGACCGTGTTGATCATGTAGTGCCTTTAGAGTCCTCTTTTTATGTTTGAAAATTGTTGACCTGAGGTGGGTCTTAATCACAATTAGGAAGCATTGAACATATTCTTTGGAGCTGTCCATATTTTGATCCGCTCCAAGAAAATAAAGCCAAAATCAAATTAATTGGGAGTTTTAAGTGATCTACTTATGTATAATTTTTGGTCTTCGCAATGTCAAAGATCAAGATTTTAAACTATCATCAGAAAACAAAATACGAGGGCTTGAGAGGAAGATTGATGATGAGAAAACTTACGAGGAAAAAGAACAGTTTGAAATGCTAAAAGTAGAAAGAGAATTTAGTAAACGAGGAAGAGAATTACGAAAAAAATAAACGGAGGAAGAGAATTTATTTGGGGTAGGGGGCAGTGAGTCCTTGTGAAATGAAAATAAGGAAGAAGGAAGCAAGATGATTCTGGGGTTCTGAAGAGGAGAGAAGAAAGAGTAAAAGAGAAATTAACAAATAGTAATGGGCCCCAGAATACACTTGTCAGACAGTGAAGAGCTCATACAACTGACAATAGTTGAGTCTCACACCATATAAAATTTCTCTGAAGTTTACATATTTGACAAAACTTGTAGTGCATTAGTCGTGCCATTTCCTATGAAGTAAAAATTAAGCTGTGACAATGACTTCAGATATTAGACAAAATTGTTATCTGTAGAACTATATTTCAACTCATAAAATATTGCTTTCTCATTTTAATTTCTTCACCAATTAAAGCATAGATTTTTTAATCTTAACAACAGTTCTTTTTTAAATACAATGCATGTTCTCTTCTTATTTTTGAGAGTTTGTATATAATGGACACAAGAGTCATGCTTTCATCCAAATGTAGAAATTTACGTATTTTGTTCATTGTACTGACTGCACTTTAAGATATCAAATAACTCAAGGCAATGAATACCGGGAGACCTAGTTTCATCCAAATTTTGAAATTTACGCCTGTTAATTAACCTGAATTTAAGATATCAACACAGTTAATAGACGTCACCCCATGTTTGTTTGTGGAGGTGGCTTATTTACCAAAAGTTAAGGTGGTAAAGTCTTAGTGAAATTAAAAAATGCTAAAAATAGGGCAAAGTCCTAAATGTTAATTTCTATCCAACATGGAATTATCAGATGAAGGAAGACTTCAGCTTTTAAAAGGTTAAAGGCCCGTTAACATGACGAGGATATTTTTGTTGATTAACATTTTACTGTGGAGCTTCATGCTTTTATAATAACATAGATATAGATTTTTGCCTTGAGGTGGGTTTGGAGGGGCAACTGTGAAACTTTCTGTATATTGATCCTTTGGTTAGTAATCTTTATGTGTATTGTGACTTCTGAATTTTTCTTCTCTAGCAACTTATGACTTTCCAGCAAGGGCTTTTGTCTCAACTTGGTCGACAACAAACGAACCAGTAAGTTCTGCATATTTTTCTGAATTCCCATTAGCTAGTTAGCGATTCTTGTATAGACTTACAATGAAAACTGGAAGATAACTGGACATATTCTCATATTTCAATTTCCCAAGAGTGGAGAACCTTCAAACTAGTAAGGAAGGAGGACATGCTTTATTAGTTAATGTTTCAGATTTTCTTTATGGTGGTTGGATCATTTGGATAACTTTATGGTATTTCTGGCTCAGTCCTGATAATGATGTCTTTTTCCCCCTTGCAGACCGGGTCAGAATGCTGGAGGTGCAGGTAAAATTTTATGCCCTCGAATAATTCAAACCCGAACCCCTTATCTGAAATCTTACCTTTGGTTTAGGTTACTTCGATAAATAGTCAGCCTTTATTCTTATCTAGGAGCCAATATATTTTGCTTACCTTTGTTTTGAAAGTTTGTACCAAGACTACAACTTTTTGTGCAAAAAGGGTCAACTAGTGGTTGGAACTAATGGAGTGGTTTAGTTTCTCACTGCACACCTGTCATATTATTTGATAATTGCCTTTAAGAGGATTTTAGTCCCTCCCAACTAATAATTCTAGCCGGTTAGTTCAGTCTATTGGCTCAGTATGGACTCTGAACATTGGATGTATTTGTTCAGTTGCTGCCACTTTTTAGATTGAAACCGCATGTGTATAATAGTCCTACTTTTGACCGATCCTCCTTCATCCCCTTGCATATCCATAAACCAAATGATTTGGGTTTTGAACTTGGAGAAAATTCATAGGTTTTTCATCTTCGAGACACTGAAATTTGTAATCTGGCCATATTTGAGATATACTCAGCTTCAGTGACATCCTATTTTATACCCTTCAATATAGGGAAATCTATGGTAAGTTCTGATTCTTTTTCTGGCTTCTTGGGATATCGTGTATAGTATGGTGGCGAAGGACAAGTGCAATGCCGTTTCTTTGCATTTGTTGCTGTTTAGTCTGACTCACATCATTACTGTTCTTTTAATGTTTGCAGCCCTCGACAACAACATGGGAATGGAAATGCTGATGAACATGTTTGGTGGACTTGGGTCGGGGGGTTTGGGTGGTGTCCCCACCAGATCCAATGGTTAATTTTTTGTCCTCTCTGTATTTGATCAAACTGTCTCCCAAATTTTTAACCTGCTCTCAACTTTCATATTGATCTCTTGCTGTAGTGCCTCCGGAGGAATTATATGCCACTCAGCTCGCGCAGTTACAAGATATGGGTTTCTTTGACACTCAAGAAAATATCAGGGCATTGGTTGCCACTGCGGGCAATGTTCATGCTGCAGTAGAGAGACTTCTTGGAAATCTTGGACAGTAATGTTTTATTATTCTGTCATATGACTAGCTTCTGATGGGGACAAGAAAGTTGGTTGACTTGAACTTGAGGAGCATCAAATCTTAGTTGGACGAAACATTGGGTTTTAGTTGGAAATATTTATTTCGAGTTGATTTTTTGGAAAGGACTCTCAACTGTGTCTCCCATTCTCTTTTCCATCGGACCAAAAAAAAAAAAAGGAAATTGATGGAAGAACAAGCTGTTAGTTCCCTTGTACATACAATGTTAAAATCAGTCCTATAAATTGTTTGGTACGTTAAAATTTGTATTTCACTTCTGTCTAGCATCTCTTTTTCGAAATGCTAGGTCAAAGGAATTTGCTTGATGCTAAGTTAATTCAGCTGTAGCCGTCTATTTTTCTTTGAATTGCTTATTCAATTGTGCATCAAGTTTTTTTTTTGTATTCTATTTTTAATGTGTTGCTGGTCTTTCTGCTTTGAATTTTAATTAGTTTTTAGTGGCTATTTTGCTCGGAATATGAAATTGCTTTTGTTAGAAGAATGAGTGGACTTGATCTTAGGCATTTGATGTGTGCTTTGCGTTGGTGTTTGGTTTAGCCTATTTGTATACCCAGAGAGAATACCTAGACTAGCTCTTGGTTTTTACCAGTGTAACTAGGTTATACGGAAGGTGAGTCGGGTGAGCTTGAGCTAATTTAAAGAATCTAGAGTATAGAACTGGTTAGTCGGATTGATAGTAAAGCAGTTACCTGGTGCCAGAGCCATCTGTATAGCTTTTGGGTGCTGAGACAAAATTGTAACCTCTGTAGCCAACAGATGTTTATGGCTATTTTCAAAATGCACTGTTCCAGAATGCAAGATTTTTCTTGTCTCAGTAATTGACAAGCAAATGTTGTCTGAGGTGTTGCTGCTCGCGCATGTTCGTGCTTAATGAGAGAACAACAATGTGCAGAATCGCTAGATATCTCGTGGAGTTACTCTATTGAACTAGTTCTTTAGCAGGAACAGCGATCATAGGCCATTGATGGACGTTGATGTTAATAGATTCCACAGCATTAGTCGTTCAATCGCCTTGAGAATCACCCCCCTCCCCCCCCCCCCCCACAAAAAAAATCAACTGTGTGCTCACTCCTCACTTTACACCTGATTGGAACTGGAAATTGCGCATGGTCAGCAGTTTAAGGATGAACACAGCTCCCATTGGCAGCAATCAGAAGTAGGGCATCATCCGTATCAAAAAAAAAATAAAAAATCAGAAGTAGGGCATCATCCATTATAGCTGGTCCGTTTTGCATTGTAGCTATTTAAGTGTCATGTCTCTATGACATTAGGGTACTGGATATATTGTTGTTGTTGTCTCTATGACATTTTTAAGATAACTTGATAAACAGGAGAAAGGGAGTAGAACTTGCTAAATGCTCTAAATAAACTCTCACCTTTACCCTATTTTTGATCCTCAAAATGGGAATTTTTCCTTTGTGGACAACTTACTCCAATCATTTTCATATTTCCCCCCCCCCTCCCAAAAAAAAGAAGAGAATATTCTTTTTTATATTCTTCTCGCTCTTCTATATTATATTATTATCTTTCATTTCAATTTTATTTTTTAATTTCTATTAAACAAATTCCATCTTTTATTTTCATTAAGTTGTAATTTTCATTAAAACAATTTCATAAAATTTTAAATAATATAATTTGTAAGCAATTATTATAGATTAACTAATAATTCAAATAAAAGTGAAATCATTGCGATATAAGATTAATTAAATACATATTACATAACGATAAAATTCATTCGAAATTCTACATCAATATCAACTTCAACCTCTAGTATTCTCCCATAAATGATCTATTAATGTATTACGAAGTGCAAAATGAACATCTTTGTCTTAATTATTCTATGTGGAGCTAAAAATTCTTGAAATCGTTGATTTTCATCTACTGTCATTTCTACTGTTGGAGGTGGACCTTCCAAATCATCTTGAATTGGTGCATTAAGATCATGCTCATTCTCGATTATCATGTTGTGCAGTATAATACATGTAGTCACTATACCATGTAGCATTTCTTTTTGCCAAAAACGTGAGGGTCCTGCAACAATTGCAAAACGTTGTTGCAAAATTCCAAATGCATGTTCAACATCTTTTCGACATGATTCTTTTCGACATATTTTTAATTTTCACTTTTTAATTTTAGCAACATCTAATATTTTATATTCACACCTTTCAATTTTAGCAACATCTAATATTTTATATTTGCACCATTCATTTTTTGAGATGATTATATATTTTTTATACAATTATAACTTATAATAAAATTAACTTATAATTTTACATAAAAATAATAAATGCACGAAAATTAATTTATCATAATTATACGCCAAAGTTAAGATGTAAAATTAATATTATAAAAATATTACATAAATATAATTAGGTATATATAAAGAGATAAATTAAAAGAGTTAAATAATAAAATATGCATGAATAGTAGTGGGGGAGATGAATAGTGTACCCTCATATTTGAGGGAACACTATTCATCCCCCATTTTAGGGGCAAAAATAGGGAAGGTTTGGAACTTCATTAACCTAAAAATTGCCCCCATTATGGAAAAATGGGATAAGGTTGGAGATGGCGTTAGTGATGAGCTTCAAATCAATGATATAGAAAGTACATTCCTCTCTCTTCCTCTCTCTCTTCATTGGGCGAGGCCGAAGAGCAGGCAGGCCAAACAAACAATAACTTGTCATTTCATTGTCAAACAGAAGAGATATAAACTACTCCGTATTTTTATTATATATAATAAGGGAGAACCAAGAACTTTTGTAATCCTTACAAAATTTTTCAATAAAATGTAAACTTTTCAATTAATTACTTTTAGGTCCTAACCTTATTTTTTAAAGTCAAATTTACTTTTTAATTTTATGGTTTACTTCTTTAAAGTTGTCATACCTTATTTTTTCTATTTTTAATGCTGTGAAACTGCTACACGTGGCTGATGTAGTTGCTTTTTCCCTGCATATCTCATTTTTGTCAATCACTCATTTTTGGAAAGTTTAGCAAATACCCATGGAGCGAAAAACATTTATCCGTTCCTATCCATTACTTTGCCCCTTTCCCATTTTTTTAATACCTAGCCAAATGAAGTCAATTCTGTTATGACCCAAAATTCACTAAGGGTCGTGATGGCGCCGGACGCCGCTGTCAGGCAAGCCAACCAAAATACTTAACTAAATTCTCGTTTTAAATACTTCCGAAATCACTTCTTTTATAAGTTTAAACAATACATAGTAAATTCCTCTGAATAAATAATGAAACATTTAACAACTTTTAAAATTTCTGAATAAATTCGTAGACATCCCAGAACCCGGTGTCACAAGTGCATGAGCAATTTCTAAGAAATAATGTAATACAACAACCGTCCGGAATACAATATTGGACAAAAAATAAATACAGTAATCTGAAAGAGACTTGCTCGTTGCGGGTCATCTCGGGAAATGCATCTCACCTAAGTTTCCGTATCAACCATGCTGCTGCGCTCACTAGGCCACTAGAGATGCATGTGCCTGTGCAACAAAAATGCACAAAAGTGTAATATGAGTACGAAAACAACGTGTACCCAATGAGTATTCCGTCTAATCTTGAAGAAGTAGAGACGAGAGGTCGACTTCGAAACTTACTAGTGGTCCAATAATGTCATATCAATAATATTAAATTGTAAATTTTTATAAACATGATTGTAATTCGATAGGTTGAAGCAACTAAACAATTCTTTTCGATAGGTTGAAGCAACTAAACAATTCTTTCTTTTATAGGAAATTTCCAAATTTCCTTTCCATCATTTATACATATATTCTTAAGCCGGGAAGAGGCAATAACAACTTCAATAAGTTTCAAGGCAAGCAATACAAGCATGCACAAATCATGCCGAGGTCGTACGGTCCGATCCAACAAAAATGTAAAATATGCACTGTCGAGGGTCGAACGGTGCGAACCATAGATGCATCTATTACCCCGCTCGCGAATCCTCCATGCGACACGGTCAACATAAAATAAACAAAGACACTACTCGCAAATCATACATGCGACGCAGGTACACATAGAATCACATATTCAAACAGTTAATCCAGACTTCATTAGAGAACAACTATCCAAGAAAAATCCAAATCCTCCCTTTTTAACGATTTAAGAAAAATAAAGTTTAATCCTTTTAGAAATTCATTTACTAATTCGATAGAATTTAAGCAAGTCAAACCGTCAATAGGATTACAAATATTTCTAAGTACAACATGCTTTTGGGTCCTAGACTACCCAGACGCATAATAGTAGCTACGCACAGACTCTCATCACCTCGTGCGTACGTAGCCTCCACAAATAGGAGCACATAACCAATTAACTTACCTATGGGGACAATTCCCTCTTACAAGGTTAGAAAGGAGACTCACCTCGCTCGGAAGATCCATAGCCGGCATTCCACGCCCTTTCGAAGACTCGAATCGATGCACAATGCTCCAAGCTAGCCAATAATTATGCAAATCCATTAATATATGTTCAATTACTCATAACGATCTAATTTATGACAATTCATAACCCCGATCAAAAAGTTGTCAAATATGCCCTCGGGCCCACGTGCCCGGATTCCAAATTTTTCGAAGATAAACTTTACCCATAATCTCACAAACTCAAATATATAATTTACTCTCAGTTTCATACCCAAAATCGTGGTCAAATTCCAAGAATATCAATTTTCTAGGTTTTTCCACAAATCCCAAGTTTCTACCAATTTCCATGTCCAATTCTGTATATAATCATGTATTTAACTAAAAACGAGCATAAATTACTTACCTCATGCTTGGTGGTGAAAATGGCATCTCATAGTTGCTCCAAAATCGGCTCCAATGAAAGAAATGGGGTTAAAATGAACCCAACCCCCGATTTAAAAGAACCTCACTGCCTCCAGTATTTCCGCACCTGCGGTCCCTTGACCGCTTCTGCGGTTCCGCAGGTGCGAACCAAATGCCGCTTCTGCGGTCCAGGGCTCCCAGCCCATTCCGCTTCTGCATCCTCTCCTCCGCATATGCGGTCCCACATCTGCGGCAAAATGACCGCATCTGCGGTCCCAGCCAGGTCGTTCATTTCCGCTTCTGCGGCACAAAGGCCGCTTCTGCGTCCCTAATCTCGCAGGTGCGGTTACACCCGCAACCAGCAACTTCATGCCTTCCCAAAATTCCATTTTCGATCTGTTAACTACCCAGAATCCACCCGAGGCCCCCCGGGACCCCAACCAATCATACCAACCAGTCCCAAAACACATTACGGATTTGCTTGAGGCCTCAAATCATATCAAACAATGCTAAAATCACGAATCGTCCTCCAATCCAAGCTTAATGAACTTTAGAATTTCAAACTTCTACTTTCGATGTTTAAACCTATCAAATCACGTCCGATTGACCTCAAATTTTGCACACAAGTCATATTTGATATTATGGACCTACTCCAACTTCCGGAATTGGATTCCGACCCCGATATCAAAAATTCCACTTCCGGTCAAACTTTTCAAGAGCCTACAAATTTCTATCTTTAGCCAAATGACTTCAAAATGACCTACGGACCTCCGAATTCACTCCCAATCGCGCTCCCAACTCCAGAATCACCATACAGAGCTATTCCCAGATTCGGAATCCCAAACGGACATTGATAACACTGAAATGCACTTCAACACAAACTTATGAAATTCCTCCAAAATGCTAACTTTCACAATAGGCGCCAAAACGTTCCCGGGTCTTCCAAAACCCGATCCAGACATACGCCCAAGTCCGAAATCATTATACGAACCTACCGGAACCTTCGAATCCCGATTCCGAGATTATTTACTAAAAAATCCAGTCTTAGCTAATTCTTTCAACTTAAAGCTTCCGAAATGAGAATTCTCTTTCCAAATCAACTCCGAACTTCCCGGAATTCAATTCCAACCGTACGCACAAGTCATAATACCTGAAGTGAAGCTGCTAAGGGCCTCAAACTGCTGAATGACACGCTAGAGCCCAAAACGACTGGTCGGGTTGTTACAAATTCAAGCTGCTATAAATCAAGCTAATTCAAGTCAATCCAATTCAAACCAAGCCAAAGCTAAGCTAAACCTAATCAAGTCAATTCAAGTCAAGCCAATTCAAACCAAGTCAAACAAAGCCAAACAAAATCAAGCTAAGCTAAGTCAAATGAGTAAAAAAAATTGGGATGGATGTGGGTAGGTAGGGATAATTAGTTTCATTTGGGTAGGTATATATTATAAATAATTTTCAAATGGATAAAAGAGGGTATTAGTTTAAGCTCAATGGATATTTTGCATAAATTGCTCTGTTCTTAAGACCGGTCCTACCTGGGCCTTTGAAATTGATAAATGTAACTTCCTATGGATCTTGTTTTACCCTTAGGTTACTTTTTACATTATTTGACCTTATACATTTAAGTAAATTTAGACAAAGTATGCCAAATATTTTCTCTAAGTCGACAATTTATTAGGTCTTGCTATACGTTTAGACATGTCCCATGTCATATGTTCCTAACCATATTCTTCTCTCTCTAGAGCTCATATATGTACTAACTAAGACATGTCAAAATTATTTTTGGGTAGTTCTAAATTTTTTATTTATTAATGTACTTGAATTATTTTTTATTACTAATATACTTATAAGACTAATATTAGGTCAATTTATGTAAAGACTCTAAAGTAAAGAAAGTTTACTGGTATTATTTAGAGGATTCTAAAAGATAAAAACATGGGTCTTCGTTAATACAGGTGAATTAAAATATATTATTAAAATCCTAAATGAGTTCATAATAAGCATAACGTGAGTTTGAAGTAAATAATTTCATGAATATTGAAAGTTAAGATTTTAAAGGACTAAAATAAATTTTGCTTTTCTATATTGGAAATATACTTATATAAAATTTTAGTTACTATTTGAGATTGTCATTTTACGTGTTTTTAAGTATTTAGCTCATCTACTACTAATTTCTCGATGCACCCTTTATTTTTTTACTTCAAAGAAAATTAAAACCTACTATTTTATGGGTTTAATTGAAATATAATTGGTATAAAATATTTGAAAATCACTTAAGATCTTTTAACGAATAAGAGTTGTCTTCAAAAGGTTATGTTGATTCTGGTTTTGGTTGAACTTTCTTCCTTTGCATGCGCAACCTAGAGTGCATAAAATACATTTTCAAGAATTAATAAATTAGCATTTATGAAAGAAAAAAAGTAATAACCTTTATATTTTTTTAAATTTGTCAATTACATTGGGGATGAAGAATAGGAGAGGAGAAGGAGTTAAAATATAAAACTATCCTAATTTTTGCTGATTTTAAGAGGTGATATATTATTCCTGTTGAACCAAGCACGATTCTCATTTAATTAGTTTTTTTCCCAGCTCATTGAATTGAATTGAATCTTTTTATGAACAATTATATCCATCACCTTTGAAATATCTATGATGCATTACAAATACTAAAAGTATAAATTATTGATAGTGCCACGTAATAACATTGAAAATGAAGATAGCGTTATCAGCCAAAATCGAATCTCCTTAATGTGATCATCTAATCTTTGACCATGTTTGAATTTTTCTTTCCAACTCACTCACGTCATATAGCACATACGTTACCACCAACACAGTTATTCCCAGACAATACCCCATGATTTCTCTCACCTTCCCACTCCTACTCTTTACAACTCACATTCCCACTCATAACCCCTTTCCCTTATTTCCTCACAGCACACACTTACGTTTCTGGGTTCCCCACGCCTGTCCCCCACCCCACTTTCTCCACTCATCCCACCTTTCACGCCCCTTCTCCATTTTCCCCAATGACATTCCCAATATCCTCCTCTATCATTTGCACACACAAAAAAGAAAACAACACCATTATAGAGGTAGAGACAGACTCCATTCCTGTATAAAAAGAGAGAGAACGCGAGAAAGAGGGAGGAGAAAAACTTGAACATAGAGGAGAGGAACGAAAATTGAAAAAAAAAATAATCAATTTTTTTAGAGCGAAAGATATTGTGGACAATCTTATTATTGGAAAATTAGAGTTTCTGTAGTGAAGTTTTCTGTATTGGAGTTGGTTGATGTTCTATTGTTGCTGGTTGCGGTTCTTCATTTCTTTTTATCCGTGTGATTTCTCGGATTTGAAGTTGTATTTGCAGTGAATTTCCATTTCATCTATTGAAAAGGTCTTGCTTATCCAAGGTGTAGTACCACGTTTTCTTGTCCATTCTAATCTTTTTAGTACTATGAACTAAAGCTTTGTTGAAGAACTTGTATGAAATGTGTTATATTTTATGTTTCAGATTCCTACGTAATGGATTTTATGTTACTAGATCCAAACTTGAATGATTTAAGTTATTTGAGTTATTATGTCGAATAACGTGTTTAATAAAAATCATGGTTAAAGATTTTCAAGTTTCTTTCCTTTCGAAAGTGTTTGAACATAAATGGTTGATCTTCATTTTTTTTGGCATGAGATATATTTAATAAATTTCCCTAAGGTTGTCATATTCCTACTGTTGTAGTTGCTATATTTTCAGTGCTTTCCATACTCTTATATATTAAATGGTTGTAATTTTTAATTTTACAATTATTTAATTATACAAAGTAGTACGATGGCTAACTACTTCATTTATATTTCATTAAGTTCCAATGATGAATGTGTGCATAAGCCTTTCTGTAAAGTTTCTAGATTAAAAATAGTAATCTAATGTAAGGTAGATTTTTTGTTAGAAGGATATCAGTACGAAAGTTTTTCCAATTGATAAATTCTTGATAGTTGGAGTGATGTTATGTTTGTATGGACGGCATCATTGGTGCAGATTTAGTTTCTATCACAAATGTTCCAATTGATATAATGCAAATAATTCTTTTCTAGCTTTTGCCTTCTTTATTCTTTATCAATGCTATATTTAAGTATTTGTGTCCAAATTGGGATATCTTTACATATGTTGAAAATAGGATTCACGGGGAGTGTACTAACTAGGCCAAGATACATTTGTTGTAATAAGTAAATAGTAATAATAATAATAATAGGACAGGTAAATATCTCGAATCTAATAGAAACAAAGTAATTAAATATTCTAAATACGCTATTAGCCCATGCGTTCATACCCGAACCTTGGATTGATAGTCCTAAACAAGAAAAGGATTATGTGCGCTTTCCCGTGTCTTGGTACCTTTGATTTTAAAATAATCATGTGTACATTTCGTACCTTGATTTAACATCCAACTTCAAAGAAGAATACCTTGTGTGCGGCATTTTGGTAAACACAATTAATAATTAATTAAGTGATAATAAATAAACTATAATCAATAAAATACAAGAATAGTTAAAAATAATATAAGCCAAATATAGTCAATAAAGCGGCCGTGCTAGAACCACGAGACTCGGAGAATGCTTTACACCTTCTCCCCGGTCAACAAAATTCCTTACCCGGAATTTATTTTCGCAGACCAATAATAATAGAGTCAAACATTCCTTTGAATAGGGATTCAAATAAAAAGTGACTTTGAACACCGACAAAACTCAATTCCAAGTGGCGACTCTGTAAATAAAATAATCCCTATTTCAAATTTGTCACTTCAAATGGAAAAACTCTTTAACCTACTATTAATAACCCACATTATCTTTTTGGAGGTGTAAAAAAAAGAGGTGTGACAGTGTCACGACCCCAAACCGTCCCGATCGTGATGGTGCCTCTCGTGAAGATAAGGCCAGCCGACACAACACTCACCTTAACCCTTTAATCATTAAGAGTCATTTTTAAGTCTTTAAATTAAATAATATTTCATAATAAAATCCTGGAATAACAGTGCGGAATAAAATACCAGCCCGACATCGGGGTGTCACTAGTCATGAGCAACTATCAAGGTCTGAATACAATAAAAGTCTAAAAATGTACTAAATACAGTAACAACAATGAGGGGAAGGAAGCGGTGCTGCGAACGTCATGCAACCACCTTGCTAACTCTGATGACTCCGCGGCTGAGCTATCAACACCCGCTACCGGGTTCCGATATACCTGAATCTGCACACGAGATGCAGGGAGTAATGTGAGTACTCCAACCCAGTAAATAATAAGAGTAAATAAAGGCTTAGCAGTAGGAAATAATGAATCCACATTCACATTAGGCTCAATAAACACAACATGCCTTCATAATACGAGTCAATCTTCCCTTTTAAAATCCAGTTTTTAGTAAAAATCATTTTGAAATACTTTTCAGCATTTTCGGTAGAGGTTCAATACCATTTAAGATAATAATAGAGATTAAAGCCATAATCGCCCTCTCGGGCAAAACATAGTTTGTAAAACAGCCCCTCGGGCAAAACAGTAATCATAAACACTTCATAACTTAAAAATCTCAGTGGAAATAACCAATGCCAAATCAGTGATTAATTTCTGAACATCTCATAAACCCCAGTTTAAATAAAAGTTGTTTTAAAACATTTGTTCAACTTTCCGACAGAGGCTCAATATAAAAATGAGTGAAAACAGTCGATAAATCAACATATTCGATAGAAATTCACTTTAAAGAGGAGTGAAATCAATAAGTCCATAAACCGGCCTCTTAGGCAAAAACATCACTCATATGCATGTATATATCTATCGCCCCTCGGGCTAGCCTCTCTGTCACTCGTGACTCAACTATTACCAATAAGTACTCGTACTCAGCATTCACGCTCAATTGGTACCATATAGTAACCGCTGCGGCGTGCAGCCCGATCCGTATATCTCTCACAATAACTGAAATCAAAGTAACCGCTGCGGCGCGCAACCCGATACATGCATCGCTGTGGCGCACAGCCCGATCCATATAAATAGTCGACTGCGCTCACTGGGGGTGTGCAGACTCCGAAGGGGCTCCTACAACCCAAGTGCTATATTGCTGCGGCGTGCAGCCCGATCTATATAAGTATCGTTGCGGCGTGCAGCCCGATCCATATCCATATATATATATACATTGCTGCGGCGTGCAGCCCGATCCATAGATATATAATCCTCACAACTAGGCCCTCGGCCTCTCTCAGTTATTAACCTCACCATCAGACTCTCAGTCTATCTCAGTCATCAATCTCACAATTAGGCCCTCGGTCTATCTCAGTAAAACAGGGAACTCAGCCCAAAACAATTTCCACATTTTAAGAATATAGTGATAAAACAAGATTTGGGTAGTAAACAGGTAAAACATGATTGAGAATATGCTTTCAAACAAATACAGTGAGGAAAGATAGTAAAAATGCCCCTAAGGGTCTCAACAAGTCGGCACAAGGCCCCAAACATGGCATACAACCCAAAAATATAATAATGTCAAACAATTAACTATCAAATACGCATTAAAATATTCGTTCGGGATGGACTAGGTCACAATCCCTAGCGGTGCTCTACCCCACGCTCGTCATCCAGCGTGCAAGTCACCTCAAAGTAACACAACAACGTATAATCCGGGGTTTCAAACCCTCAAGACAGTATTTACAATCATTACTTACCTCGAACCGGCTAATCCTCTAGCTCGCGATGCCTTTGTCTCTCAAATCGACCTCCGAATGCCTCGAATCTAGCCACAATAATTCGATTCAGTTATTAAAAATTATAGGAATTAATTCCATATGAAATTCTACATTTTCCATTAAAAATCTGAAATTGCACTCAAAATTTGCCTGTGGGGCCCACGTCTCGGAACCCGACAAAAATTACGGAATATGAAACCTCATCCAACCACGAGTCCAACCATACCAATTTTACTAAAATCCGACATCAACTCGACCCTCAAATCTTCAAATTAAACCAAGAGGGTTTTCAAGATTTTCCCAACTAAAATCACCAATTAAATGCCAAAACTAGTAATAAATTCGGGTAATCTAACCAAAATTAAGTTAAGAACATTTACCCTATTATTTTTTCTCTGAAAATCTCCCGAAAATCGCCTCTCCCCGAGCTCCAATTTGATAAAAATGGAAAATGGGATGAGTCCCATTTTCAGAACTTAAGAATCTGCCCAGAAAATGTCGGGGGCACTGTTCACGCGTTTGGGTACCGTTCACTATACTTCACGGGTACTGTTCATATGTACTGTACACGGGTAATGTACACGGATACTGTTCATGTTTACTGTACATGGTACTGTACACGGATACTGTTCACGTAGGTGCGGTTACTGTTCACACGTGCGAAAAATGCAGAAACTGCCCAGAAAATTGCAGCAGTTTTTCTTTTCACTAAAAAGGCTCTAACTCCATCATACGAACTCAGAATTCGATGATTCTTGTTCCTATGAGTCACAAATAGTAATACGAACATAGCCCTTCAGTCGAAACTCAATTCAGAGCTCATTTGCTCAGTTCAATACCCATTTCACTCGTTAAACAATTAACTCATGTTTCGTGTCAAAAACCCAATCGCGGCTTGATGAAATTAGACCAAACTTTTCAGATCAGTCCTATAATTCATTATCAAAATTCAAGAAGTCTCGAAATCAAATTTCGATCTCTAGAACTAAAAATGGACCTTTGGATCATTACATGCTTATGCTCACAACGGCAAAATCTTCCAAAAACTCTTCCAAAACATATCCGAGCCTCATAGGACCCCAACCAAACATGCCAACACACCCCATAACATAATTCAAACTTGTTCCAACCTTCGGAATGCTCAAAACAACATCAAAACAGCAAATCACCCTCGGATTCAAGCCTAAGAATTCCAAAACTTTCGAAATCCGAATTCGATCAAAAAGCCGACCAAACGATGTCCAAATGACCTGAAATTTTGCACACACATCAAAAATAACATAATGAAGCTACAATAACTCTCGGAATTCTATTTCGGCCCTCGGATCAAAATCTCACCTATCAACCGGAATTCGCCGAAATATTAACTTTGCCAATTCAAGCCAAATCCTTCCACGAACTTCCAAAATGTATTCCGATCGTGCTCCTAAGTCATAAATCACCCAACGAAGCTATACAAATCATAAAAGTTCTGATCCGAGCTCATATACAAATAAGTCAACTCTTAGTCAAACCTTTCAAATTCAAAGCTTTCAATTGAGACTGTTCCTTCAAATTCATTCTGAATTTTCCTGAAAACCAAAACCAATGATCTACATTAGTCATAATACGTTACACGACAATCAATAACACACATTATCTTTTGGAGGGGTAAAAAAGGGGTGTGACAGCTCTGGCGACTCTGCTGGGGACTATTAATAAGAATTCGAGCTTTGTATATTGATTTTTGTTTGGCTTTTATCATGTCTTGGATATTAATGTGTTTGGGAGCATAATGTGCTATTTGTCGCTTATTTACCGCTTTAATATTTATTTGAACTGTGATATAAATTTTATCATCTCTTGCACCCCTTTGAGTCTTCTGATAGGTAGTTATGTTGTGTTTGCCTACCAACATCACAAAATTTCTGTCTTGAGATAAATCCAGTTAGCCTACCAGCTTCTGGTGAAGGATTTAATCACACATGTTTAGGCGTGAGAGCCGTTAGCTAGCCAGTGTTGTTCTACTACTGGTGATGTTTGACGCTCCTCGGTTCGAGTTGTCCACCCGGGTAAGCCAGGTCTAGATACCATCTCCTTTAGGATTTGAAAACTTAGAAGAACAAAGCAATGAATATCCCTAGTAGGCTACGCATTATTTGCATTATGTGCATTGGACTTAGTAGGACTCGGCACAGGGGTCGGGCTCGTCTAGACATGTACCAATTTTTCGGACCTACATGTTCATATTTATGTGCTATATGTAACATTATTTGGTAGGCTTAATGTTGATCGACTTTAGGATAGATTGATTGAACAGAGGTGAGAGAAAAATAAAATTTCCCCCAAGTTTTCATAAAGTACCCATTTTTTATATAAAATTTTGAAGGGTTTTTAAAATTATAATTTTTAAAATAGTTTTTTTAGTTATTTTAACCGAACTACGCGGGTCTGATTCTCACCGGATGTGAGATACGTAGGCAAACCTCATCGGTTCCGGCCCCCAATTTTCTAAAAAAAAGAAGAAAAGAAAAATCCAACATATTCTCCTTTTCCTTAATTCCTTCTTAGAAATCTTTCCTTAGAAAATGAAAAAAATAAAATAAATTCTTTCAAAAATTCCAAAAAAAGGATTGAATTCCAAAATATTTTTTTTTCTTTCACAATTGAAAGGAAAAATTTTCAAAATTCATTTTTTTTTATTCTTCTTTAGAAGTATTTCTCTCAAAAATTTCAAAAATAAAATAAAAAAAAAACTTTTAAAAAAAGAAAAATATCTTTTTTTAGAAGTCTTTCTTTCAAGAATTCAATATAAAAATTAAATCCAGAAAAAAAATTCTTTCTTTTGAAGCCTTTCTTTCTACAAAAAAAAAATCCAAAATATTTTCCTTGTTAGGAGTATTCTTTGGAGTTATTTGTATATGAGTAAGAAAAAACGAGAGTTAATTTGTTTACTTTATTTCTGAACTACATAATGATCTGATTCATGCGGCGATATGATACGTAGACAACCCACAAAAGGTTCGATCAATTATTTTTTAATGACTCTAAAGTGAGGTATTAAAATAAGACGAGTGAAAAGAAAAACGAAAAAAAGGAGAGAAAGAAATAACAATGTCAATAAGCAACAAGCTGATAAGCCGGAATGAAACATGAAGCCTTCCAAAAGCATTTTAGAAATGGTGACGATGTTAGGAGCATGACATAGTGTAATTTATATCTTTAAAATGCCTAACCCTAACACGTTTGTTGTCTCTTGCAAAAAAAAAAAAGTTTAAGGTGTTTGGTTTGTGGTAAATCTGGCAACATATCATTACTTCATAAGATCTAAGGGACAAGTAGTAATGGATAACAGTGATGAAATCGAGTTGCTTAGTGACAATCGCCAGGGCCAATTAGCCGAGCAAAAGTCAGAGGAAATAAGAAAATTGAGACAACAACTATCAGATGTATATAAAACTTGGGTTTCAGGTCGACCTCTACCCCAGGGTCCTTTAGAGGGAACTTCCACCATACCCCAGGCTACTCAAACACAGCTCCGTGCAACGAGCGATCACATTCTACCACCAGGGTATGTGCCAAATTACATCCTCCACGCTGCCCCCGGTACCTCTAGCATGCGATCTCCAGTCGCACCAGTCAGGAACACCCCTCTCGTCGTGTCTGGTGCACCGGTATATACAATCCCACCACCACCTCATGTGATGAGGCCCAACAACGAGCCACTACCTCAGGCTTATGATGGCCAATAATACTCCCCAAATATGGCTTTCAGGGTCTCAGCTCCCTACAATCAGACTCCTCAGTACGAGTCACCAGCAGAAAAAAAAAATGCCTGCAAAAACAAGTGAGCCGGATGAGATGGCTAGGAAAATAAAAAGTCTTGAACAAAACATAAAGAACATACAAGGAATAGGTGGTCACAAAAGTGTCTCGTTCAGTGATCTGTGTATGTTCCCTCACATCCATTTGCCACCAGGTTTTAAGACCCCAAACTTTGAGAAGTATGATGGACACGACGACCCTATCGCCCACTTGAAAAGGTACTGCAACCAGCTGAGGGGTGCAGGTGGAAAAGAAGAATTGTTGATGGCATATTTTGGAGAAAGTCTTATAGGAGTAGCCTCTGAGTGGTTCATTGACCAAGACATCTCTCATTGGCATGTCTGGGATGACATGTCCCAGGCCTTTGTCAAGCAAATCCAATATAACATTGATATTGCACCAGATCGCAATTCCCTATCCAATATGAAGAAAAAGCCAACGAAAAGCTTTAGGGAGTATGCCATCAAGTGGAGGGAGAAAGCGGCCAAAGTTAAGCCACCCATGGATAATCATGAGTTGATCACTGTGTTTTTGGAGGCTCAAGAGCCTGATTATTTCCAAAACATGATGTCCGTAATGGGTAGGCCTTTTGCCGAAGCAATCAAGATAGGGGAAATGGTCGAAAATGGCCTAAAGACTAGCATGATTGTAAGTCAGGCTGCTCTCAAAGCCACCACCCAAGCAATCCAAAATGGGTCGGGAAGTTTTGCAAATAGGAAAAAGAGAGATGAAGGTTCTATGATGACTTCAGGATCTAGGGAAGTTCAAAGAGGGGCATCACACCCTTATGTACGAGTTCCACAGGGGCAATCCAGCTACCCTCAACATTATTATCCTCCTCCAATTCCTCAATACTCAGTAGGCCCACCACAGTATAGAGTGTTTAATGCTCAATCCTATGTTCGGCCTACCAATCAACAAATACATGCACCAGCTCCAAGGAACCCCCGACCTCAGCAGCAAAATTTTCGGGCACCTTACAATGTTTGTCCCAAGCAGGATTACGATCGAGAACAGAGGCCGGTGGAAAAATTCACCCCATTGGCTGAACCATACTCTAGTTTTTTCCAGAAGCTAAAACAGATGGGCGTGATTGGACCCATCGCCCCCCACCATATGCATCCCAATTCACATAGATTTCAAGCAAATGCTAGATGTGAATATCATTCAGGTGCCTCAAGGCATAGCACCGATGACTATTGGACTCTAAAAAGAACCATAGAAAGACTCATTTCTGAAAAATTGATTGTAGTGACGAATGGCGAGGACCCTCCTAATGTGACAAATAACCCATTGCCATTACACAATGATGTTCATTTCGTGGGAATGATTGGACGAGATCAAGAATACAAGCCGGTCGGTCAAGCTGGAATGATAGTGGGAGTAATTCAAGAAGGAACAAGTCTGGAAGTAAGTCCAAGCCGAGATGTGTCGTTGATTGTGAAAGGCGCCCCGAGCTCAGAAAAGGTAACTTTATTTGTGCCCAAGGTCACGAGGTTGGAAGTTCGCTCTAATGTTCCAAGCCCAAGGTTATATGTCCTTGGAGGCCACCCTATCACAAGGCAGAATCAGGGAAGTACAAAGGGTATAACAAAGCCGATCATAATCAGACCTGCCGTGCAATCTCCTGTGACAAATACAAAAATCATTCCTTGGAACTACAACAAAACTGTGATGATGTACAAAGGCAAGGAAATCATAGAAGAAGTGGGGGAAACTGGAGGTTTGACTCGATCAGGGAGGTGTACTCTCTAGAGGAGTTGAGGAAGGCCAAGCAAATTAGAGAAGGACAATTGCCAATAAAGAAATCTTTCACTGAAGAAGAGGGAGAAGAGTTTTTGAAAAAGATGAAAGGTCATGACTACTCAATCATTGACCAGCTAAGAAAGACTCCTGCCCAAATCTCTCTACTATCTCTGCTCCTACATTCAAAAGAGCATGCTCGTGTACTAATCAAGATCCTGAACGAGGCATATGTCTCAGAGAAGACCACTATGAATGAGTTAGAGAAGATGGCCAACAATTTTTTCGAGGTGAACAGAATCTCCTTTACTGATGATGAACTTCCCGAGGAAGGAGCCAGACACAATAGGGCTTTGCACCTGGTCGTCAAATGTGAGGGGCATTATGTAAAGCGAGTCATGGTTGATGGAGGCTCGAGTGTAGATGTATGCCCTCTCTCTACTTTGCAAGGCATGAAAATCAACACAGACAGAATCCGACCTAGCAATGTTCGCATTCGGGCTTTTGATGGCTCAGCGAGAGATACCATTGGGGAGATCAACCTCACCATGACAATTGGGCCAGTTGACTTTGAAATTGTCTTCCAAGTAGTAGACATGGACACTTCTTATAACTTTCTTCTTGGAAGGCCATGGATCTATATGGCTCGAGCTGTGCCATCCACATTACATCAGATGGTAAAGTTCAAACACGACATGCAAAAGATTATTGTTCATGGTGAAGACGAGTCATCCATTTATAAAGACCCGTTAATCCCGTGCATTGAGGCAAATGAAGGGTGTGAGTCCATTGCCTATCAAGTTTTCGAAGTGGTTTCTGTGGACTATGTTGAGGAAGGAAAGCCCATTCTGCATCCTCATCTTTCTGCCACATCTGTAATGGTGGCTGTAGTTATGTTAAGACAAGGTTATGAGCCAGGAAAAGGCTTGGGGGCATAATTGCAAGGAATTTCAGAGCCTATTTCTCCGTTCAGTAACCAGGGTACTTTTGGCTTAGGCTTCAGGACAATACAATTAGACAAAAACAAAGCCAAGCACCACAAAAATCATGGATGGGTCTTGCAACAACCAATCCCTCACATTTTCTACACTTTTGTTAAGCCACAACTCCAAGAGGGTCAAAATCCTCGGCACATGCAAACATTGATGAAATTTGCCATGGCCTCAGCCAGATGTTTTCTGAAGTGAATATGATCCAAGCTGGTGAAGGCACTAGTCGTGCCGATATGCAACTAATTGACCTAGATACCATGCTCACCAACTGGGAAGCAACTCCTCTCCCCACAAGGAAGGAGTCTTGGTAGTTTGCTTTTGCAACTTCTTTTTTGTATTTTGGGTTACTTTCAGGGTTGTAATCCAAACATCTCAGTGTGATTGTTTTGTTTTGATGTTAACCCTTCTATCCTTTCGAATTCAATGAAATGCAGTTCAGTTTTGTATTAAGTTTTGTATCTTTTCCTTTTCCTAATTCCTGTCATTTTATTTCCATTTCAGTTTCGTTAATGCCGGATTTAATAACATGACATGCATGAGGAATTCACGCCCAGATCTTAAAAAGCTGTCTAATATCGAAATAATGCATCAAGAGGTTGAATATGATGAAGATGAGGTTGTTGAGGAAATAAAAAGAGAGTTGGAACAATTTGAAAATAAGCCTAAGCCCAACCTCAATGAAACTGAGCCAATTAATATCAGAAGTCTTGAAGAAGTTAGAGAAATGAAGATAAGTATTCACACTGAACAGAAAACTAGATATGCCTTGATTCAACTTTTTTTTGAATATAGAGATGTGTTTGCTTGGTCTTACGATGATATGCCGGGTTTAAGTGCTGATCTAGTGGTTCATAAGCTTCCTACATATGCTAATTTTCCACTAGTCCAACAAAAGCAACGAAAATTTAAAACAGACGTGAGTGACAAAATCAAAGAGGAAATAATGAAGCAACTGAGCGCCAATGTGGTCAGAGCTGTCCGATACACCACCTGGGTGGCAAATGTTGTGCCTGTGCCGAAGATGGATGGAAAGACCAGAGTCTGTGTTGACTATTACGACCTGAAGAAAGCAAGTCCAAAGGATAATTTTCTTTACCAAATATCCACATTCTTGTAGATAATTGCGCAAAGCATGAGATACAATCGTTTGTGGATTGCTATGCCGGGTACCACCAAATTCTAATGGATGAGGATGATGCAGAAAAAACCGCTTTCACCACTCCATGGGTTACTTATTGTTACAGGGTCATGCCATTCGGTTTAAAAAATGCAGGGGCAACTTACATGAGGGCCATGACCACCATTTTTCACGGCATGATGCACAAAGAAATTGAAGTATATGTCGATGATGTCATCATAAAATCAAAGACACAGGCTGATCACGTGTGCGATTTGAAAAAGTTCTTCGAACGGCTTCGAAGGTATGGCCTTATGCTTAATCTAGCCAAGTGTGCTTTGGGGGTTCCATCTGGGAAACTCCTCGGTTTTATAGTCAGCCGAAGAGGCATTGAACTGGATCCATCTAAGATAAAGTCCATTCGAGATCTGCCACCCCGAAGAACAAAAAGGAAGTCATGAGTTTGCTCGGGAGGTTGAACTACATCAGTAGGTTCATTGCTCAGCTTACAACCACGTGCGAGCCCATCTTTAAGTTGCTGAAAAAGGATGCTGCTATCAAGTGGACGGACGATTGCCAAAAAGCTTTTGACAGGATCAAAGATTATTTGTCAAAATCCCCTGTACTGGTCCCACCTGAACCTAGTAGGCCTTTGTTTTTATATCTATCAGTGATTGATAATTCCTTTGGATGCATTCTGGGGCAACATGATGCAACATGCAATCTATTATTTGAGCAAGAAGTTTACCAATTATGAGGTTAAGTACACCCTTTTAGAAAAGACATGTTGTGCCTTGACTTGGGTCGCTCAGAAGCTGAGAGATTATCTTTTGAACTGCACTACTTACCTCATATCCAGAATGGATCCTTTGAAGTACATCTTCCAAAAGCCAATGGCCACTGGCAGGCTCGCAAAATGGCAAATCCTGCTCACAGAGTTCGACATCGTCTATGTCACTCGCACCGCAATAAAAGCACAAGCTTTGGAAAATCATTTGACAGAGAATCCAGTTAATGATGAGTACATGCCACTTAGAACATACGTCCCATACGAAGAGTTCAACTCAATAGAGGAAGTAGTTTCAGACGATCACCCTGTATGGAAAATGTATTTTGATAGGGCTGTCAATATCAAAAGTGTTGGGATTGGGGCAATCCTCATCTCACATATTGGACATCATTACCCTTCAACAACCCAACTTTGGTTCTTCTGTACTAATAATATGGTAGAATATGAAGCTTGTATCATGGGTTTGAAAATGGCCATCGATCTGGGTGTGCACGAACTGTTTGTTATGGGAGATTCTGACTTGATTATCCGGCAAGCCCAAGGCGAATGGGAGACTCGAGATATCAAGCTTATTCCGTACAGACGATATGTGCAAGACTTGAGCAAAAGATTCAAATCCATCGAGTTCAGGTACAGTCCCAGGTTTCACAACGAGCTAGCCGATGCCTTGGCTACTTTAGCCTCGATGCTCCCTTTTCCAGGAAACACTCATATTAATCCACTAGAAATCCAAGTTCGGAATCAACACAGTTACTGCAATACAATTGAGATAAAACCAGATGGTGAACCATGATATCATGACATAAAACGATTCTTGAAAACAAGAGAATATCCAGAGCATGCCAAAGTAGATCAAAAAAGAACTATAAGGTGGCTCGACAGTGGTTTCTTCCTGAATGGGGAAATTTTGTACAATAGGACCCCAGATTTAAACTTGTTGAGCTGGATAAATGCTACAGAAGCAGAGCGGATTATGAGTGAAGTGCATTCGGGAGTATGCGGACCTCACATGAATGGATATGTTTTGGCAAAGAAGATTCTGCGGGCAGGGTATTATTGGCTTACTATGGAGCGGGATTGCTTCAGATTTGTTCGCAAGTGTGACCAATGGCAGATTCATGGTGACCTGATTCACTCACCTCCTTTGGAGTTGCATCCCATGTCCTCTCCTTGGCCTTTCATCGCTTGGGGAATGTATGTTATTGCGCCAATCGAGCCAAAGGCTTCAAATGGGCATAGATTCATTTTGGTTGCTATTGATTACATCACCAAGTGGGTGGAGGCCGTTACTTTCAAAGCAGTCACCAAGAAAGATGTGGTAGACTTTTTTCATTCCAACATCATCTGTCGCTTTGGTATCCAAAGACCATTATCACTAACAATGCAGCCAATATAAATAGTTATTTGATGAAGGAGGTATGCGAACAATTTAAAATCATGCATCACCATTCTACCCCTTACCGGCCAAAAGCCAATGGAGTCGTTGAAGTGGCGAACAAGAACATCAAGAATATTCTTAGGAAGATGATCCAAGGTTCCAGGCAATGACATGAAAAGTTGTCTTTTGCTCTTTTGGGATACCGCACGACTATTCGCACATCTGTTGGTGCAACTCCGTATATGCTTATATATGGAACTAAAGCTGTAATAACCGCTAAAGTTGAAATTCCCTCTATCCGAATTATTATGGAATCAGAGATTGAAGACACTGAGTGGGTCTAGACCTGATTAGAACAACTGATGTTGATTGATGAAAAACGGCTAGCAGCAGTGTGTTTCGGCCAGTTATACCAGCAAACAATGGCACGCGCTTATAATAAGAAAGTGCGCCCAAGGCAGTTTGAGGTAGGCTAGCTGGTTTTGAAACGCATCCTTCCGTACCAGGTAGAAGCTAAAGGAAAGTTCGCCCCAAACTGGCAAAGACCCTACATCATCAAGAAAGTGTTACCAAAAGGGGCCTTGCATTGGTAGATGAAGAAGGACGGGTACCAGACATGACTATTAACACAGATGCAGTCAAAAGATATTATGTTTGATATATACCCGCTGTAGAATTTTTACGCATTGATTTTCTCAGATCGAAGTGAAGAAGGCTATCATTTGCTCGCTATTCCAAATAGGTGTCACCCTTCTGTTAATCCTTTTTAGTCGTATTTGTCTTCCTTGTTTCTCACTTTTTGGAACCTGTGTACTTGTAAAAAAAAGAGCCAAACAACAAATCTCTGAGTTATTGAACTACGTCCGACCTAATTCCGAAAGGATACGTAGGTAGCCTTACCCTGGGTTCGGTCCCATCAGAACATAAAATCCATATTCCCAATACTCCAAAACTGGGGCAAAAGTTTGTTTTATTTCACGGTTTTTTCTATACAAACGGTTCCAAAAGTTGTAATTTGTTTCAAGGTTCATTTCGCCTTTTTACCTTTCAAGAACTTCTGATCGATATTTTTGAGAATGTTTGAAGTCCCCATGCCAAGGGCGTTGGGAAACCTCCCTCATGCAGTATCTTAGTCAAACAAAAAAAAATAAAAAAATGAGAGAGTCTTATTAGTGAAAACCCGTATGGGCACTATAAGGCGACAATGAGCAGAGAAATGAGAGAGTCTTATTGGTGAAAAACCAGATGGGCACCATAAGGCGACGATTAGTAGAGAAATAAGAGAGGTTAGTTAGTGAAAACCCGCAGAGGGCGCTACTAGCCGAATGAGGGCCTTTGATTCTCCGACCTGAGCACAACCAAGACAAATTCAAGATGAACATTTGCGACGGATTTTGAGAATTAGACAGCTTAGACAGATCAGGCGTTCAGTCCAAAATGCATGTCATGATTCATTGAAGTCGGCACATACCTCCAGATAAGTCTCCATATTCCTTTCCCCGAAAGGGACACCTTTTGTTTAAACACAGTTCTATTTCACTTTCAATTATTATTCTGTTTTTACCCATAATTTTTCTTTGATTCCCTTTCAGTCTAATCCTGCAGCAAAGGCGAAACAAAGAAATGGTTGCAAAACTGGCTACGGTTTCCCCGTGATATCAGGTACAATTTGAGGCATATATGGCATTGACGAAGGCACGAATCTATCTGTGATCTCATTTGACAAGGGAACAAAGTGTCTCAAAGAAATTGAAAAGGTCACCTAAGCAAGACCTGCTTCATGAGAAAAGTTGATAAGCACTACAGACAAAAACTAATACTGGTTGCAAGACAACTGGATTTGATTTTAAAGAAAAATTGCCTTGGAGACAAGGGTGGCGGTACCATGGACATCTGGGTATGAAACAATTGGGGGCAACATTGGAAAGCCAAGGTCTCTAGAAAATGATACCGAGCAGCCGAACATCTCGGTACCACGCTGACAAATTGGTTCTTCGACAGCAGTGGGTGAATCAAACTACTCAGGGCATCAAGGCCACAAACCAACCAGCACTTTGAAAACTCACAAATTTTTCTTTGTTTGAAGCAGGAATAAAGCACTACAGAATTACGATTCTAAAAGAACGAATGTCACAAAACGTAAGCTCCTTAAAATCTCCATTTTCTTTTATTTTCGGCATGCATCACTATTGTTCACACCACCCATTTTTGTAGCTTAACTCAGGTAGAATCTTTTCGCCTAGGGGGATCCAGCTCCTATTTCTCGGTAGAAGTATTCTTCGCCCAGGCTTAGTTTTCGTAGATTAACCCAGGTTGAACTTTTTCACCTAGGGGGATCCAACACATATTTTTGGGTAGAAGTACTCTTCGCTCAGGTTGTTTTACATAGCTTAACCCAGGTAGAACATTTTCGACTAGGGGGATCCAGCTCATATTTCTGGGTAGAAGTACTCTTCTCCCAGGCTTAGTTTTCCTAGCAAAACCCAGGTAGAACTTTTTTCCTAGGGGGATCCAGCTCATATTTCCGAGTAGAAGTACTCTTAGCCCAAGCTTAGTTTTCGTAGCTTAACCCAGGTAGAAACTTTTCACCTAGGGGGATCCAGCTCCTATTTCCGGGTAGAAGTACTTTTCCCCAGGATTAGTTTTCGTAGCTTAACCCAGTAGAACTTTTTCACCTAAGGGGAACCAACTCATATTTCCGGGTAGAAGTACTCTTCGCCCAGGCTTTGTTTTCGTAGCTTAACCCAGGTAGAGACTTTTCACCTAGGGGCAGCTCCTATTTCCGGGTAGAAGTACTTTTCCCCCAAGATTAGTTTTCGTAGCTTAACCCAGGTAGAAACTTTTCGCCTAGGGGGATCCAGCTCCTATTTCCGCATAGAAGTACTCTTCGCCCAGGCTTAGTTTTCGTAGCTTAACCCAGGTAGAAACTTTTCGCCTAGGGAGATCCAGCTCCTATTTCTGGGTAGGAGTACTTTTTTCCCATGATTAGTTTTCGTAGCTTAACCCAGGTAGAACCTTTTTGCCTAAGGGATCCAGCTCCTATTTTCGCATAGAAGTACTTTTCGCCCAGGATTCATTTTCGTAGCTTAACCCGAGTAGAACCTTTTCGCCTAGGGAGATCCAGCTCCTATTTTCGGGTAGAAGTACTCTTCGCCCAGGCTTAGTTTTCATAGCTAAACCCAGGTAGAACCTTTTCGCCTAGAGAGATCCAGCTCATAGTTCCGGGTAGAAGTACTCTTAGCTTAGGTTGTTTTTACGTAGCTTAACTCGGGTAGAATCTTTTGCCTAGGGGGATCAAGCTCATAGTTCTGGGTAGAAGTACTCTTCGCTCAGGTTGTTTTTATGTAGCTTAACTCGGGTAGAACATTTTTGCCTAGGGGGATCTAGCTCACAGTTTCGTGTAAAAGTACTCTTTACTCCGTTTGTTTTTACGTAGCTTAACCCAAGTAGAACCTTTTCCCCTAGGAGGATCTAGCTCTTATTTCCGGGTAGAAGTTCTCTTCGCCCAGGCTTAATTTCTACAGCTTAACCCAGGTCGAACCTTTTCGCCTAGGGGGATCCAGCTCATAGTTCCGGGTAGAAGCACTCTTCGCTCAAGTAGTTTTTATGTAGTTTAACTCGGGTAGAACCTTTTCGCCTAGAGGGATTAAACACTTTATCCATAATACAGGGTTGTAACCCCTGATTATATTTCCTTTCAGTAATACAGGGTACAAATCCCTGATTACATACCTTCCCGGTGATACAGTATGACAACCCCTGATTACATTTTCTTTTTCAGTAATACAAGGTGACATCCCTTGGTTACATTTTCTTTTTCAGTAATACAAGGCGCCAACTCCTGGTTACATTTCCTTTTCCAGTAGTATAGGGCACCAACCCCTAGTTACAGACATAGGGTCATCACTCCCTATTCTCCTTGCCAGTATAGGGTACACCAATCCCTAGCTGAGCTTTCCAGTATAGGGCACACCAATCCCTAGCCGATGATATTTTAGATATAGGGTCACCACTCCATGATATCCATACTAGTATAGGGTACACCAATCCCTAGCTGTATTTTTCAGACATAGGGTACATCACTCCCTAGTTGATTTGATCTTAAAAGCAGGGCATATCACTCCCTGATATCATTGCCAATGTAGGGTATACCATTCCCTGACCACATTTTTCCAACATAAGGTACACCAATCCTTAGTTGAGACATCTTTTTGACAATAAAGGAATACTGTTCCAAAAAAAAAAATCATCCTTATTGCTTTCAATAAAGAAGTAGTTTAGAAGTTTTATTACAAATAACTTACGAAATTTTCCTAGTAAAAACTGGGGTAGAAAAATTTCGTTCGTTTGTTTGTTTTGGTGTCTGAGCAGGTCTTACCTCGAGGCACATGGTTCGAGATGACCAAAAGAAGTATAAATCCAGAATAAAAGAAAAGAGAAAAAGTGAATCCAAAATTCAGAAGCAGATGAAAAATGTGGACTGCTCAAGACATGACTGAAATCACGAGAATTGCATTTTTCTGTTTTGATCAAATCAAGCCGTAAAAGAATGAACTAGCACGTGCAGCTAGCAAGCATCAAGGATCAGATCAGAGTTTGCATGAAGAACCAGTCAAGACACAAGATCAAGTTTCAGAACACTTATAGATAGGATCTTGTATTTTTCTTTTCTTTATTGTAATTTTCTTTTATTTTTGATGTAATAAATAAGACCGCGGACCAGAGCCTCGACGGAACCTCACCCGACTCCTCAACTCACCATTCCAACCTTTTTCTTGAACTACACGCGACCTGATTCCCTTATAGCCCGGGATATATAGGCCGTCCAAATAAGGACTCAGTTGCACTCTTCGTCTTTTATACCTCCAATTTCAAATAATGGTATGACCAAAAATTAGTCATATCGCTCATCTTTTCTTTGCCTGAAAACTCTTCATGTTTTCAAGCAAAGAGGGGTATGCTGTGAGCATCTAATTTTTGACCATGTTTGAATTTTCTTTCCAACTCGCTCACGTCATATAGCACATACGTTACCACCAACACAATTATTCCCAGACAATACCCCATGATTTCCCTCATCTTCCCACTCCTACTCTTTATAACTCACATTCCTAGTCATAACCCCTTTTCCATTATTTCCTCACATCACACACCCACTTTTCTGGGTTCCCCATGCCCGTCCCCCATTCAATTACCCCGCTTTCTCTACTCATCCCACCTTTCATGCTCCTTCTCCCTTTTCCCCACTGACATTCGCAATATCCTCCTCCATCATCCGCACACACACAAAAGAAAACAATACCATTATAGAGGTAGGGACAGACTCCATTCCCGTATAAAAAGAGAGAGAACACGAGAAAGAGGGAGGAGAAACTTGAACAGAGAGGAGAGGAACAAAAATTGAAAAAAAAATTGTTATGAATAGTTTGTACATTGGATACTACATTGGATGCTACATTGGATGCTCATGTTGTGAATAACTTAAAGTTTAAATTTCCTATTTTATGTCCATCATCTTTACTTTTTATGCCTATAAAAGGCCATGTAATTGCAATGAAAAATTACCCCAAAGTGAAAGAAGAAAACACTTCTCCATTCTCTCTATCTCTTCTTGTTTACATTTTACTGCATTGCTTTTATTTTATAACACGTTATCAGCACGAAGCTCTAATTTTATTCTTAACTCCCGCTAAGTTGAACCATATTTTATTAAGGTATGTATCATTATAATCATTTTATTTATGGCAGTACATATCATATGCTCATTGTTTGCAGATTACTTGTGCGCTTGGGCATCTTAAATAGTTTAAGTACATTGCAGTAAAAAATAACTATTTCCTTCCGTGCTCAACTCTTAGAAGACCTCAAAGTCATCAAACTAGCTATGCACTAATGTCATACTTATAATATTCATGGACTCCCTAGATCAAACCATATCTTTAAGGCATTTTGAAGAACTGTGAGAAATAAATTGACAAGCAATAATTTTATAGTTTAATTACTTTATATTTATTGGAACATATAAATAATGTTAGTCACGTTCAGTTCTATTAACACATATATATCAATAATATAAAGTGAAATGAAACAAGTATGTAATTTCTACTTTATGGCAAGAATAAAATGAAATAGTAGATTGTTAAAATGATATAGCTCTATTTCCATTTCTTTTACCTTAATCGTTTTGTTTTCATTAATTGTTTATTATTATAATTATTTCTCTAACTTATTCATCTTTTATGATAGTTTTCACTATGTCAAATTTATCAAAACTTGAATTTGTGGCACTTGATCACCGGGAGAAACTATTTATCATGGGTTCTTGATGCTGAAATTCACCTTGACGCTAAAGGTCTTGGAAATACTATTATACAAGGAAATAAAACATCAAATCAGCATAAAGCGAAGGCCATGATTTTCCTTCGTCATCATCTATATGAAGGGTTAAAAACTGAATATTTAACCGTAAAAGATCCACTTGAATTATAGATTAATTTGAAGGATCGATATGACCACCTAAAACTTACGGTATTACCGAAAGCTCGGTATGAGTGGATACATTTAAGGTTGCAAGACTTTAAAACCGTAAGTGCGTATAATTCTGCTATCTTTAAAGTAAGTTCTCTATTAAAATTATGTGGAGACACTATCACATACGAGGACTTATTGGAAAAAACATTTTCTACTTTTCACGCTTCAAATGTGGTTCTACAACAGCAATACCGTGAAAAAGGTTTTAAGAAATATTCTGAGTTAATCACATGCCTACTTGTGGCTGAACAGAATAATACTCTATTAATGAAAAATCATGAAGCCCGTCCCACTGGGTCAGCTCCGTTTCCGGAAGTGAATGCTGTAGCAACATATGATAAGTTTGAAAGAAAACAAAATAATTACCGTGGTCGTGGACATGGTCGTAAACATGGACGTGGCAGGGGACGAAACAATTATCGTCATTATGGTGGAAATAAATTGGAGAACAATAAGGGTTCTCAAATTAATCATTCAAAAGGTAAAGCTAATATGTGTCACCGATGTGGTATGAGAGGTCATTGGGCACGCATTTGTCGTACGCCAGAACATTTTATCAAACTTTATCAAGCCTCCCTCAAGAAAAAAGAAAATAATGTAGAGGCACACTTGACCTTTCAAAATAATGATGATGAAGGAGGTCCCTCAAATAAATATGATTCTAAGGCACATCTTGCATATAAAGATGATGATTTTGAAGGCCTAACAAATATTACTCATTTAGAAGTTGGGGACTTCTTTGAGGATATTGACTGAAGAACTAATCATCTTACTGGTGAATGAAGCTATAAAAGTTGTTATGTTTATGTTTGCAACTAGTTTATTTTTCTTGAGTGTATTTTTCTAATGCATCATGTGTTGCTAGTTTCTACATTTCTAATGTATTTCTTAATGTTTTTTTCCTGCTTGTCTTTTATATTCTTATAATGTATTATTTGTCTTTTTTATGAAGAATATGAAAATTCCCCAGTCTTCAGTTGGACTCAAGATTAATAAAGATGATATATGTCTTCTGGATAATGCTACAACACACACTATTTTAAAAGATAAGAGATATTTCTCTTATTTGGTAATGAAAGAAGCGAATGTTAATACAATATCCGGTAGTACAAGATTAATTGAAGGTTCTGGAAGAGCCAATTTATTACTACCAGGAGGAACAAATTTGGCTATTGATGAAGCACTATATTGTAGTAAATCTCAAAGAAACTTATTAAGTTTCAAAGATATTCGCCAAAATGGCTATCATATTGAGACTACAAATGATGAAAAGATTGAATATCTTTATATTACTACAATAATGTCCGGTAAGAAATATGTGCTTGAAATGTTACCTGCTCTTTCCTCCGGCTTATACTACACAAGTATTAGCAGGATTGAAACACATGCCGTAGTAAACGAGAAGTTTACTAATCAAGATAATTTTATTATTTGGCATGACCGGTTGGGCCATCCTGGTTCTAATATGATGCGTAAAATAATTGAGAATTCACATGGACATGCAATGAAGAATCAGAAGATTCTTCAATTTAAGGAATTCTCTTGTGCTGCGTGTTCTCAAGGAAAATTAATTATTAGACCATCAACTATTAAAGTTAGGATGGAATCCCCTGCATTTCTGGAACGTATACAGGGTGATATATGTGGGCCCATTCACCCTCCATGTGGACCATTCAAATATTATATGGTTTTGGTAGATGCATCTACAAGATGGTCACATGTGTGCTTACTATCAACTCGCAATATGGCATTTGCGAGATTGTTGGCTCAAATAATAAAGCTAAGAGCACAATTTCCATATTATGCAATTAAGACAATTCGTCTTGATAATGCCGGTGAGTTTACATCCCAAGCCTTTAATGATTATTGTATTTCAACTGGGATAACAATTGAGCATCTGGTTGCTCATGTTCATACACAAAATGGTCTAGCAGAATCATTGATCAAACGCCTCAAATTAATTGCTAGACTAATGCTTATGAGAACAAAACTTCCCATTTCAGTATGGGGTCATGCTATTTTGCACGCAACAGCACTTGTGCGGATAAGGTCCACAAGTTATCATAAAGTCTCCCCATTGCAATTGGCTTTTGGTCAAGAGCCAAATATTTCCCATCTTAGGATCTTTGGTTGTGCGATATATGTTCCAATTGCTCCACCACAACGCACAAAGATGGGTCCTCAAAGAAGGTTGGGGATATATGTTGGATATGAATCTCCTTCTATTATAAAATATCTAGAGCCGATGACTGGAGATTTATTTACGGCAAGATTTTCTGATTGCCATTTTAATGAATTAGTATATCCAAAATTAGGGGGAGAAAATAAGCAGCTGAAAAAGAAGATAGATTGGAATGCATTATCACTGTCTCATTTAGATCCTCGAACAAATCAATGTGAACAAGAGGTTCAAAAGATTATTCATTTACAAAATATTGCAAATCAATTGCCAGATGCATTCACTAACCTACCAAGGGTGACTAAGTCACATATTCCAGCTGCTAATGCTCCAATTCGAGTTGATATCCCGACAGAACAATTAATTAAAGCAAATGAGTCTAAGCCATGCTTGAAACGTGGTAGACCAATCGGTTCTAAAGATAAACATCCTCGAAGAAGAAAAGGAGCAAGTGATCAAAGTGAATATAACACAGAGGTAGTGGCTCAAGAAGAGCCCAAAGACGTAACAAATGACAAGACCTTAGGGGAGGTCCAAGTACCTAAAAATAATGAAAATGAAGAGATATCAATAAGTTACGTCTCAACCGGGAAAAGATGGAACCGAAATAATATTGTTATCAATAACATTTTTGCTTATAATGTTGTTGTTGAAATAATGCAACAAGATGAGGATCTTGAACCAAAATCTGTCAATGAATGTAGACAGAGAAATGATTGGCCAAAATGAAAGACGCTATCCAGGCAGAGTTAACTTCACTTGGAAAATGTGAAGTCTTCGGACCCATAGTTCGAACACCTGAAGGCATAAAGCCAGTAGGGTATAAATGAGTTTTTGTGCGAAAACTAAATGATAAAAATAAAGTCGTTAGATATAAAGCACGACTTGTGGCACAAGGGTTTTCCCAAAGGCCTGAAATTGATTATATGGAGACATATTCTCCTGTAGTGGATGCTATCACCTTCAGGTATCTCATAAATATGGCAGTACAAGAAAAACTTGATATGTATCTAATGGATGTTGTTACAGCCTATTTGTATGGATCATTAGACAACGAAATTTTTATGAAAGTACCTGAGGGATTTAAAGTGCCAGAAGCATATAAAAATTTTCGAGAAACTTGTTCAATAAAGCTTCAGAAATCTTTATACGGATTGAAACAATCAGGACGTATGTGGTACAATCGCCTGAGTGAATACCTGTTGAAAGAAGGGTACAAGAATGATTTAATTTGTTCCTGTGTCTTTATAAAAAGGTCTGGATCTGTATTTGTTATAATCACCGTGTATGTTGATGATTTAAATATCATTGGAACTCCTGGGGAGCTTCCAAAAACAGTAGACTGTTTGAAGAAAGAATTTGAAATGAAAGATCTTGGAAAGACAAAATTTTGTCTTGGTCTACAAATTGAGTATATGAAAGATGGAATATATGTCCATCAATCGACATACACCGAAAAGATTTTAAAGCGATTCTATATGGATAAAGCACATCCATTGAGTACCCCGATGGTTGTGAGATCACTTGATATAAAGAAAGATCCATTCCGATCTCATGAAAATGATGAAGAGCTTCTTGGTGCCTAAGTACCATATCTTAGTGCAATTGGGGCATTAATGTATCTTGCCAATAATTCCCGACCAGATATAGCTTTCTCAGTAAGCTTATTGGCAAGATTTAGTACTTCGCCAACACAAAGACACTGGAATGGTATTAAACATATATTCAGATTCCTCCAAGGGACCATTGATATGGGTTTATTTCATTCAAATGAATCCAAGCCATCATTGATTGGTTATGCAGATGCAAGATATTTGTCTGATCCACACAAAGGTCGATCTTAGACAGGCTATTTATTTACAAGTGGAGGTACAGCCATATCATGACGTTCGACAAAACTAACTATGGTTGCTACTTCTTCAAATCATGCAGAGATAATAGCCATTCACGAAGCAAGTCGAGAATGCATTTGGTTAAGATCTATAACTCAACACATTCAGCAAACATGTGGTCTTTTTTCGAAAGAGAATATTCCAACAATATTGTATGAAGACAATGCTGCATGCATAGCTCAATTGAAAGGAGGATATATCAAAGGAGATAGAACAAAACACATTTCACCGAAATTCGTTTTCACTCATGATCTTCAGAAGAATGGTGAAATAGATGTACAACAAGTTCGTTCAAGTGATAATTTGGCTGATCTGTTCACTAAGACATTACCAACCTCAATATTTGAAAAGCTGATATATAAGATTGGAATGCGTCGTCTTCGAGACATTAAGTGATTTTTCATCAGGGGGAGTAACTACACGCTGCACTCTTTTCCTTAACCAAGATTTTGTCCCACTGGGTTTTCCTGGTAAGGTTTTTAATGAGGCAGCAAACAATGCATATTATAAATAACTATGTACATCCCAATATTTTTTTTGTAAGTTTTTAATGAGGCACATTATCTTACATGGACATCCAAGGGGGAGTGTTATGAATAGTTTGTACATTGGATACTACTTTGGATACTACATTGGATGCTACATTGGATGCCCATATTGTGAATAACTTAAAGATTAAATTTCCTATTTTATGTCCATCATCTTTACTTTTTATGCCTATAAAAGGCCATATAATTGCAATAAAAAATTACACCAAAGTGAAAGAAGAAAACACTTCTCCATTCTCTCTATCTCTTCTTGTTTACATTTTACTGCATTGCTTTTATTTTATAACAGTAATCAATTTTTTAGAGGGAAAAATATTGTGGACAATCTTATTATTGGAAAAGTAGAGTTTCTGTAGTGGAGTTTTCTTTATTGGAGTTGGTTGACGTTCTATTATTGTTGGTTGCGGTTCTCCATTTCTTTTTATCCGTGTGATCTCTCGGATTTGAAGTTGTATTTGCAGTGAATTTCCATTTCATCTATTGAAAAGGTCTTGCTTATCCAAGGTGTAGTACCACGTTTTCTCGTCCATTCTAATCTTTTTAGTACTATTAACTAAAGCTTTGTTGAAGAACTTGTATGAAATGTGTTATATTTTATGTTTCAGATTCCTACGTAATGGATTTTATGTTACTAAATCCAAACTTGAATGATTTAAGTTATTTGAGTTATTATGCCGAATAACGTGTTTAATAAAAATCATGGTTAAATTTTTTTTCGTTTCTTTCCTTTCGAAAGTGTTTGAACATAAATGGCTGATCTTCATTTTTTTTTTTGGCATGAGATATATTTATTAAATTTCCCTAAGGTTGTCATATTCCTACTGTTGTAGTTGCTATATTTTCAGTGCTTTCCATACTCTTATATATTAAATGGTTGTAATTTTTAATTTTACAATTATTTAATTATACAAAGTAGTACGATGGCTAACTACTTCATTTATATTTCATTAAGTTCCAATGATGAATGTGTGCATAAGCCTTTCTGTAAAGTTTCTAGATTAAAAATAGTAATCTAATGTAAGGTAGATTTTTTGTTAGAAGGATATCAGTACGAAAGTTTTTCCAATTGATAAATTCTTGATAGTTGGAGTGATGTTATGTTTGTATGGACGGCATCATTGGTGCAGATTTAGTTTCTATCACAAATGTTCCAATTGATATAATGCAAATAATTCTTTTCTAGCTTTTGCCTTCTTTATTCTTTATCAATGCTATATTTAAGTATTTGTGTCCAAATTGGGATATCTTTACATATGTTGAAAATAGGATTCACGGGGAGTGTACTAACTAGGCCAAGATACATTTGTTGTAATAAGTAAATAGTAATAATAATAATAATAGGACAGGTAAATATCTCGAATCTAATAGAAACAAAGTAATTAAATATTCTAAATACGCTATTAGCCCATGCGTTCATACCCGAACCTTGGATTGATAGTCCTAAACAAGAAAAGGATTATGTGCGTATTCCCCCGTCTTGGTATCTTTGATTTTAAAATAATCATGTGTACATTTCGTACCTTGATTTAACATCCAACTTCAAAGAAGAATACCTTGTGTGCGCACCGCATCTTGGTAAGCACAATTAATAATTAATTAAGTGATAATAAATAAACCATAATAAATAAAATACAAGAATAGTTAAAAATAATATAAGCCAAATATAGTCAATAACGCGACAACAGAATTCCTTACCCGGAATTTATTTTCGCAGACCAATAATAATAGAGTCAAACCTTCCTTTGAATAGGGATTCAAATAAAAGGTGACTTGGAACACCGACAAAAATCAATTCCAAGTGGCGACTCTGTAAATAAAATAATTCCTATTTCAAATTTGTCACCTCAAATGGAAAAACTCTTTAACCTACAATTAATAACCCACATTATCTTTTTGGAGGGGTAAAAAAAGGGGTGTGACACTTAAACCTTGGTTGTTAACTTAGAATTAATTTTTTAAGCGTAAAGCATGGAACTAAATTGATCCTTAAGGTTCACTTTGATAAATTTAGGTTTCTTTTTGAATTTCGTCTAAAACTAAACTTAAATTTCCACATTTAATTACATAACCCGTGCCACGTGAAATTATGAGTGAACAAGTAATAAATACAAAAAGAAATCTATAACTAGAGAAATTATATGCTCACAAATTCATAAAAATGCCAATATATTTTTTAATTTATGATCTTGTCCGAGTTGTAATTATGTTGAACACTTTAAATCATATTAGTTTATAGAATATTGAATCACCTGTGTCCCTTTGGTATTTGCTAATTCTCCAGCCAAACTTGCTTCCTCCTAAATAATTTTTTTCTTTAACAAAATTATTAAATTATGTGACTAAGAAACTTTAATAATTATGAAGACCAATCAACAAGACTTGATTAACGTGTCACTGTATTAAACTATTTATGCAGTACAAAAATGTGATACGAATTAAACTTATTTAATTAAAATAAAATTATTAATTCTAAGTAAAATATCTTGAGTTTGGGCCCGGACTTAGCACGAGCCTCCTGCAACTAGTAATATCTTAGAGGGAGAAATTCAAAAATAGCTAGATTTACAAGTGGTCATTCAAAAATAGTCACACTTTCAAAAGTAATCGAAATTTAGCCATTTTTCATGTAAAGATAAATCTGAGCGAAAACAATGTTCAAAACCCGGAAAATACGCCAGTATATTATGTTGGAGTTCCAACATAAGTATACTTGAACTCCAGCATATTATATTGGAGTTTCAGGATAAATATACTAGAACTCCAACATAATATGATAGAGTTCCAGCATAAGTACACTAGAACTCTAGCATAATATACTGGAGTTCCAGCAATGTATACCGGTCTAGTATAATATGCTGGAAGTTCATACACAAGTGCTCGAATCTCCAGTATATTATACTGGAACTTTCCGTGTGTTGGAGTTCCAGCATAATATGCTGGAAGTTCATACACAGGTGCACCGAACTCCAGTATATTATGCTAGACCGGTCTCTGTTGCAGCAAAATAGTGGTTATTTTTCAATGAGTGCATGAAGGGGTTGAGTAGCTATCTTTTTGAATTTAATAGTTGGAAGTGGTTTTTCATGTGTGCAGGGGAAGGGGTTGAATAGTAGATATGTTTAATAATCACGAATGAAAGAACACAACTATTTAGAGAGACACCATTTGAATTAAATTTTTCAGTTTTATTTAATTATTATAAATATTAGTTTCTTTCTCTTTTTATTTATTTTTAAGTAAATAAACAATTAAAATATTTTGAAGGACATTTTAGTAATTCAACTTTTAACTTTTGAGGTTCCTACTTTTATAATAACTAGTTTCTGTTTGCACGTGTATTCCATGCTAATCAACACAAATATTTTGTAATGGTATAATTAAATCGTATGATATTTATTGTCATCGTAAAACATAAATTTACTGGAATTATTAACTTTTGGGTTTACCATTATGTATTTTATTTATTTATATGATTAATATTGTTATAAAATTCAATGCAACTAAGTAATGTTTCAATAATTTCAATTTTGCAGTTCTTCTAACATATCAATTATTTAGCTTGACAATTGTCTTATTCTTTTATATTGCAACAACACATAATTTACATTTGAATATGAGCAATGTTGGCTATATTTGCAAATATTTCACGTTTCTGCCTTCTCTTTAAGAAACTGTAACCAGTGACGGAGCTAGCCCATCAACTACGGGTTCGGTCGAACACAATAGCTTTGGTCCAGATTCTGTATTTGTCTTATGAAATTCATTGAACATGTACTAATTATTAATTTAGAACCCAATAACTTAAAATGATTAAAACTCCAAACTCAATATAACCTTCAAATCTTGGCTCCACGCGCCTATGAGTCTGTAACCTCATTCTTTTTACAACTTCATATATATCAAGAAATTGTTATCGAATAAAAGTAACATTTTATAGTAACTATTAAATTTGATTGACGTATGTTTTCCTTAGGATGTCTAGATCATTACCAAGTAATTCATGGCGTACATCTGCAAAGAAGCAATATTCAATTTTGAAAGATATACCTTAACAGTATTGAAATATAAAGTTAATTAATATATATAAATTATTGTTGCACGTATAGATAAACTTTGGCTGCTTTTAAATAATGGCTCCTTTCATTTGTCAATTTAGCATAAGAAAGTTAGTTGAATTGTATATATTACGAAAGTTAATTAATACGATAATCATATATCAAATGTTGGTTGTTTAGTGTTTTAATATTGTATGAACAAATATAACTCTCTATCGAATCAAAATCAAAGAAAATAATATCTTCTTGTTTCCCAATTTAATTTTTTAAACCATAAAGAAATCAAAAAACCAAAAAGATATACTAAAAATAACAAAATTTAAAGCATAACCCACAAAAAGATTGCAAGTAACAAAGGGATCAACTTCTCAACCTCCCTATCCAGAAGGAAAAACAAAAATCTGGCTCCACATAATTTGGATATGAATACACACATTTTCTTCTCCATATTATCATATTACAAAAAAAAAAAACAAAAAAACAAAAAAACAAGGCTACTCTTAGGCTGCATAAACTTTAATCCTTAATAAAAGCAATTTTTAGTTTCATTCTTTTCAAACCTTCAAAAAGAGTTTTTATAAACGGCATACTTTTTCAAAATTCTTGCAACTGTATTTTTTACTTTTTTGGTCAAGTGGATTTAAAAGACATTGTTGCGACACTGCCTCTTTAAGAAAATTGCTAATGAAGAGAATCCTTACGATAGTTATTTATGGATACCTGTTTGTGAGCCATGGCATGCAACTTCGTAGTAGAATTTGAATATTGTTTAAGTGTTCGAATTACTTTCAACTCCACGAGAGATCGACTAATAAGTGCACTGTAAAAAAGTAGATACAAAAGTTATATTATGAAAAAATAAATAATATGTTCAATACAGAAATTAAGATTGGCCAATTTGACAAAAAGCGACTGCTTGAACTATGCAAAAGATAAATAATAGAAAACTTTGAAAGTCTAAGAAATAGATCAAATTTCTTAAAGTCCAACATATATAATAATAACCAAGGGAAGGAAAAGCCTTTGCACATCTTTGTGCATATAAGAAAAGAAATTTATTTTACCAATTAGGTACCTTTACAGCAAATGAGAAGAGCGGAAAAGCCAAAGAGCAATGCCTTCTTATGAAAAATGTATTTTACACTATGAATAAAGTTTTGTCATTAAAAGCCTAAATGATAAATGTAGAAATAAAGTGGAGTGAAAATTTATTATGCATTTTATAATTGATTCAACGTATGTGAAATAAAGTAAACGGATGACTTTAATTGTGAAAGTTAAAGGGCAAGGATTAATGCCAATTAATAGCGGAAGAATGTAGGATTTCTTACTTTGTATTCAGTTTTAGGGTAATTGAACTTACCCATTTAATAAAAAATTCTTTTTAAATTTTTAAGTGAAGGACAAAATGGTCAATCAATTTTAAATGGGTATTTTCGTAAATTAACTTTGTCTTAGTAGCTTCCCACTTATAATATAGTATGATGACTAGTCTTAGGTGTAACGACCCGGCCGGTCATTTCATGAGTTATCGCTCCGTTTTCCCCATTTCTGCTTCTTTATATGTTGTTCAGCTGTATTTCATCGCATCGTGTTGGTTAGTTTGGGTTCAGAGTGGTTTTGCAGAGAAATGAGACACTTAGTCTCTTAAGTTGGCTTTTTAGTTGGAAAAGTCAACCGGAAGTTGACTTGTGAGTAAACGATCTCAGAATTTGATTTTTATGATTCAGATAGCTTCGGGAGGTGATTTGGGAAATAGGAGCGTGATCGAAATGTGTTTTGGAGGTCCGGGGTAGATTTAAGCTTGAATTGACGAAATTAAAATTTTGGCATTTTCCGGTTGGTAGTGGAGATTTTGATATCGGGGTCGGAATGGAATTCCGGAAGTTGGAGTAGGTCCCTTATGTCATTTGGGGCGTATGTGCAAAATTTTAGGTTATTCGGACAAGGTTTGATAGAGTTTTTAATCGAAAGCGGAATTTGGAAGTTTTCGGATTTCTTAGGCTTGAATCCAATGATGATTTGATGTTTTGATGTTGTTTTGAGCGTTCCGAAGGTTGGAACAAGTTTGAATGATGTTATGGGATGTGTTGACATGTATGGTTGAGGTCCCGAGGGCCTCGGGTGAGTTTCGAGTGGTTAAACGGATCAAATTCTTGTTTTGAAAATTGCAGATTTCTTCAATTCTGTATTGCAGAGTTTTGCTCTTCGCGTTCGCGAAGCGATGTAAAGTGAGGCGGGAGAATTGCCCTCCGCGTTCGCGATGTTGGTCCTGCGTCCACAAAGGGTGAGGCTGAGTGTGCACCGTGAATGCGATGTAGGTCCCGTGTTCGCGTAGAATAATTGGAGCAGCTGGGGGCCCTGGTAGTTTGTTCTTCACGTTCGCGTTGGTATATCGCGTTCGCGAAGGCCTAGGAAGCTGAACGCGTTCGCGAGATGGAAGTCGCGTTCGCGTAAGAGGATTAAATGGTCAATGGAATTTTGTGCTTCACGAACGCGAGGCTTTGACCGCGTTCGCAAAGAAGGAATTTTTGCCTGGGCACAATGTTTAAATAGTGGCCTTCGCGATTTTTGGTCTATTTCCACCATTGTTGAGCAATTTTGGAGCTTTTTGAGTGTCACGACCCGAATTCCCCACACTATCGGGAGTCATGATGGCGCCTACTGTCGGAGCTAGGCAAGCCAACCTTAACATACCTTTTCAACTAATTTTCAACAAGATAATAATAAAAATAATAAATTCAAGCGGAAGTCTTAATTTAATATTAAATGAACGAAAATGCGGAAAAATTAACATCATCCTCTACCCAAGATTTAGTGTCACAATACTCACAGACTACTATAAGATACTACAAATAAGAGCTTGAAAGAAAATACATAAGGAGTCTACTTCGATACAATGAAAACAAACAGAAATGAAATAGATGAGACTCGGGGCCCACACACGCCAGCGAACTACCTAGGAGTCTCTGGACTGAAGGCACGCTCCCAATCTACTACTACTGCGGTCCGTAAGCTACTCCCGAATCTGCGCACAAAAAGGGCACAGAAGTGTAGCATCATCACAACCGACCCCATGTGCTGGTAAGTGCCTGGCCTAACCCCGGAGAGGTAGTGACGAGGCTAGACCGAACCTACCACAATTAACCTGTACAGATATATGTGCAACAACGGAAAGATATATAGAGTTTAAACAGATAATAGGGAGGGGACATGCTGTGGGGTGTAACAATTTAGATATAAGACCAACGAACAGAGAGATGGAAACTGAATAATTAACATCTATGAAAGAGAGAAAGTGAATCAACAACTGCACGGCACCAACCTTCGTGCTTTTACTCTTAATTCTCACCAAAACTGTCAAATATAGTGCACGACATCACCATTCGTGCTTTTCCTCACATAACTCTCACATCAAGGCACGGAATGACCCTTCGTGCTCAAATAATTAGAGACATGGCACGGAAAGACCCTTCGTGCATAATTATCAAAACATGGCACGGAAAGACCCTTCGTGCATAATCGCTCTTCCTCACCCAATCATTAGTCACAACCAATCGGGGAAGGGAATATACAACAAGATTAAACATCCCGGCAAGGGAGAACAGATCAACAATAAGTCCCGACAAGGGAAAAATACCACACTTCCTTCTTTAACTCATCTGCTTCTCAACTATCACTTCATAATTATATTAGCAAGTAATTAGCTCAACTGTTTCACATTTTTCGAATTTAAAAGCAACTACGACTCACGATCATGCTAGAATCCGGTGCATAGATAACCGTCACCATGCCTATACACCGTACTCTACAGTTAACACGTAGCAAATAACATCCAAATCCTAATCCCTCAAGCCAAAGTTAGAACAAACACTTACCTCGAATGCTCTAAACTCAACTCACGTTTGTAGTATAGCTTTACCTCTTGATTCCACCACCAATCCGCTCGAATCTAGTCATAAGTTACTTAATCACATTAATAATTACTAATGAATCACTCCCCATGCATGAAAATAAATTTTACAAGTTTTTTCCCAAAATGGTCAAAAACACCCCCAGACCCACGTGGTCGAAACTCGAGGTTCGGACCAAAACCCGGTTACCCATTCTCCCACGAGTCCAAATATATGATTTATTTTGAAATCGGACCTCAAATTGAGGTCCAACTTCTCAATTTGTAGAAAACCTAGGTTCTACCCAAAACACCCAATTTTCCCCATGAAAATCTTTGTTTTGAAGTTGAAATCATGTTAAAAGATGTTAAGAAGTGAAGAAAATGAGTTAGAATCACTCACCAATCGTTTTGAAGAAGAAAAGTTGTTTGGAAAATCGCCTCTTAGGTTTTGGGTTTTTGAAAAGTGGAAAAATGATTAAAAATCCCGAAGTTATACATTTTTCTGGGGGCTGGCGCGGACCGCACAAAAATGCGCCGCGGCCGCGCCGAGGTTGGGGAGAAGTGGGCTCTCTCTGAACCCACCCAGCGCGGATCGCACTGATTTGGTGCGTGGCCGCGCTGGTCGACCCTCTGAACCCCACCACGCGGACCGCACAGAAAAGCACCGCGGCCGCGTGGCTGCTAGCGCGGACCGCGCGGAAATGGCCGCGGCCGCGCTGGGCCTGCAACATCTGAACCTGTATATTTTTCTAAGTCTAAGACCTCCCGAGCCCTACTCAAAACTCACCCGAGCCCTCGGGGCTCCAAACCAAACATTCATATGATCTCGAACAAACTTACTCGTGCGATCAAATCGCCAAAATAACATCATATACATAGGATCAAGCCTCATAATACATGATTTTCTTTCAACTTTCATAAAACTCAAATTCCTCATTTTAAGTCCGAAACACGTCATATGACGTCCGTTTTTAGCCAAACTTTACAGATAGTGCTTAAAACATATTTAAGACTCGTACCAGGGCGTCGGAACCAAAATACGAGCCCGATACCATAGTTTTCTGATCAATTTTCTTCTTCATTTTCCTTAATTAATTTCAGAAAACAATTTCACACAAAAATTTATTTCTCGGGCTTGGGACCTCGAAATTTAATTCCGGCAACACGCCCAAGTCCCATATTTTTCTACGGACCCCTCCGGGACCGTTGAATCACAGGTCCGGGTCCGTTTACCCAAAATGTTTACCGAAGTCAATATTATGCGTATTAAATATCAAAATTCATCGAATTTCTCACAAAATTCACATATTTCAACATAAAAGCTTTCCGGCTTCGCGCCCGGACTGCACACACAATATCGAGGCAACTAAAAGCGAGATTTTCAAGCCCTCGGAAGCACAGAACAAGGAAGAATTATGGTGATGACCCTTTGGGTCGTCACATTATCCACCTCTAAAACAACCGTTCGTCCTCGAACGGACAAAAGAAAGAAGTACCTGAGTCGGGAAATAAATGAGGATAACGGCTCTGCATATCGGACTCGAACTCCCAGGTCGATGCCTCAGGAGGCTGACCTCTCCACTGAACACGCACCGAAGGAAAACTCTTCGACCTCAACTGTCGAACCTGCCAGTCTAGAATAGCCACCGACTCCTCTTCGTATGACAGATCTTTGTCCATTTGGACAGTGCTGAAATCTAACACGTGCGATGGATCTCCGCGATACTTCCGGAGCATAGATACATGAAATACGGGATGCACAGTTGACAAGCTAGGTGGCAAGGCAAGTCTATAAGCCACCTCTCCCTCACGATCAAGAATCTCAAATGGACCGATGAACCTAGGGCTGAGCTTGCCCTTCTTCCCAAATCTCATCATGCCCTTCATAGGCGATACATGGAGCAATACCCGCTCACCAACCATGAAAGCAACATCTCTGACCTTGCAGTCCGCATAACTCTTCTGTCTGGACTGAGTTGTACGAAGTCTATCCTGAATAATCCTGACCTTGTCCAAGGCCTCCTGAACCAGATCCGTACCCAATAATCGAGCCTCTCTCGGCTCAAACCATCCAACTGGAGACCGACATTGCCTACCATACAACGCCTCATACGGAGCCATCTGAATGCTGGACTGGTAGCTATTGTTGTAGGCGAACTCTGCTAAAGGCAAAAACTGGTCCCACGAGCCTCCAAAATCAATGACACAGGCTCGGAGCATGTCCTCAAGAATCTGAATAGTCCTCTCGGACTGACCGTCCGTCTGGGGATGAAATGCTGTACTCAACTCAACCTGGGTGCCCAACTCTCGCTGAACCGCTCTCCAGAAATGCGAGGTAAACTGCGTACCCCGATCCGAAATGATAGATAGCGGCACCCCATGAAGGCGAACAATCTCCCTGATATAAATCTCGGCTAACCTTTCGGACGAATAGGTGGTTGCAACAGGAACAAAATGCGCTGACTTGGTCAACCTATCAACAATGACCCAAACTGCATCAGACTTTTTCCGAGTCATCGGAAGTCCAGTAACGAAATCCATCGTAATCCTCTCCCATTTTCACTCGGGAAGTGCAATCCTCTGAAATAGACCACCAGGTCTTTGATGCTCGTACTTAACCTGCTGACTATTCAAACACCGAGCCACATGCACAACAATGTCTTTCTTCATCTTACGCCACCAATAGTGCTGCCTCAGATCCTGATACATCTTCGCGGCGCCCGGGTGAATAGAATACCGAGAACTGTGGGCCTCCGCTAAGATCAACTCTCGAATCCCATCAACATTGGGCACACAAACTCGCCCCTGCAATCTCAATACACCATCATCATCTAAGGTTACTTTCTTGGCACCTCCACGCTGCATCGTGTCTCTCAAGACACACAAATGGGGATCCTCAAACTGCCGCTCGCGGATACGCTCTAATAGTGAGGAACGAGCAACCGTGCAAGCTAACACTCTGCTAGGCTCAGAAATATCCAACCTCACAAGACGATTGGCCAAGGCCTGAACATCCAAAGCAAGTGATCTCTGGCTGACTGGAATATAAGCAAGACTACCCATGCTGGCGGACTTCCTGCTCAATGCATCGGCCACCACATTGGCCTTCCCCGGGTGGTATAAGATAGTAACATCATAATCCTTTAGCAACTCTAACCACCTCCTCTGCCTCAAATTCAACTCTTTCTGCTTGAACAGATACTGAAGACTCTTGTGATCAGTGTAAACCTCACACGTCACGCCATATAAGTAATGCCTCCAGATCTTCAAGGCATGAACAATGGCTGCCAACTCGAGATCATGAACCGGATAATTCTTCTCATGGATCTTCAACTGCCTCGAAGCATAGGCAATGACTTTGCCTTCCTACATCAACACTGCACCAAGCCCAATATGAGACGCATCACAATAGACCATATATGGCCCTGAACCTGTGGGCAAAACCAATACCGGTGCCGTAGTCAGAGCCGTCTTGAGCTTTTGAAAGATCGCCTCACACTCATCTGACCATCTAAACTGGGCACCTTTCTAGGTCAATCTGGTCATAGGGGCTGCCATGGATGAAAACCCCTCCATGAACCTACGGTAGTAACCTGCTAACCCCAGGAAACTCCGAATCTCCGCAGCTGAAGCTGGTCGAGGCTAGTTCTTGACTACCTCTATCTTCTTCGGGTCTACCTGAATACCTGCTGCTGATACGACATGACCTAGGAATGCGACCGAACTCAACCAAAACTCGCACTTTGAGAACTTAGCATACAACTGACTATCCTTCAGCGTCTGAAGAACCACTCTGAGGTGTTGCTCATGCTCCTCCTGACTGCGGGAGTATATCAGAATATCATCAATGAAAACAATCACGAACAAATCCAGATAGGGCCTGAACACTCGGTTCATCAATTCCATAAATGCTGCTGGGGCATTGGTTAACCCAAATGACATGACCAAAAACTCATAGTGCCCATACCGAGTGCGAAATGCTGTCTTAGGGACATCAAACGCCCTAATCCTTAGCTGGTGGTAGCCAGATCTCAAATCTATCTTTGAAAACACCCTCGCACCCTGAAGTTGGTCGAACAAATCATCAATCCGCGGCAGTGGATACTTGTTCTTTATCATCACCTTGTTCAACTACCGGTAATCAATGCACATCCTCATCGACCCATCCTTTTTCTTCACGAACAACACTGGTGCACCCCAAGGTGATACACTGGGTCTAATGAAACCCTTATCAAGCAAGTCCTGAAGCTGCTCTTTCAACTCTTTTAACTCTGGCGGGGCCATGTGATATGGCAGAATGGAAATAGGTTGAGTGCCCGAAGACAGATCAATACAGAAATCAATATCCGTGTCGGGCGGCATACCCGGCAGGTCTGAAAGGAAAACCTCGGGGAACTCCCGAACAATAGGAATAGAGTCAATAGATGGAACCTCTGCGCTAGAGTTGCGAACATGCGCCAGATATGCTAGACACCCCTTCTCGACCATACGTCGATCCTTGACATACGAAATAATACTACGGGTGGCATGGCCTGGGGTCCCTCTCCACTCAAGTCAGGGCAAATCTGGCAAGGCCAAGGTCACGGTCTTGGCGTGACAATCCAGAATAGCATGATACGGGGACAACCAGTCCATCCCCAATATAGCGTCAAAGTCCACCATATCTAAAAGTAATAAGTCGACACGGGTCTCAAGACCGTCAAATACCACCACACATGAACGATGCACTCGGTCGACCACTATAGATTCACCAACCGGTGTGGACACATATACAGGAATACCCAAAGCCTCACTAGGCATGATCAAATAGGGTAAAAAATAGGATGACACATAAGAATACGTAGATCCCGGGTCAAATAACATAGAAGCACCCCTACCACAGACCAGAATAGTACCTGTAATCACAACATCTGATGACTCAGCCTCTGGCCTGGCCAACAAAGCATAACAACGGGGCTGACCCCCACCTCCCTGAACTGTGTCTCTGGAGCAATCGGCTACTGGCTGACCCCTGCCTCTGGCGGTCCGAGCTCCACCTCTACGGTCTCTCCCTCCACCCCTATGATCCCTACCCCCGCCTCTAGCTGGCTGGGCGGCCTATGGATCACCTGCTGCCTGAATCGTAGGGCGAGGACCCTGTTGCTGAGAACTACTCGAGGCTCGGGGGAAAAACCTGACAATGTGACTCGGGTCACCACAACCATAACATGCCCTCGGCTGCTAGGACTGCTGGCCCTGTCGACCTGTATGTCCTCCCCTGAAGCTCTAAAGTGGCAGTGCACTGATGGGGGCTGGTGGTGCACTGAAGGTCTGCTGATCCGAATAATACTACTGAGGACCACCACCGCCTGGAGTACCATGAGAAACCTGAAGTGCTGACTGGAAGGGCCTCTGAGAGTGGCCTCTGTCATATGAATCCCTGCCTCCAGATGAGGCACCACTGAACCTACCAGAATGGCGAGGCCTCTTATCTGAACCCTAAATACCTCATCGAACAAGTGCCATCTCTACCCGTCGGGCCGCATTGGACACCTCCTGAAAGGAAATATCGCTACCAACTCCTATGGCCATCTGAAGGCGGATCGGCTGAATCAATCCATCAATGAACCTCCGGACCCTCTCTCGCTCTGTAGGGAGTATCACAACTGCATGGCATGCCAAGTCAATAAATCTAGTCTCATACTGTGTAACTGTCATGGAGCTCTGATGGAGGCGCTCAAACTGTCTACGAAGTGCCTCCCACTGAGTGACGGGGAGAAACTTCTCCAAGAACAACTCCGCAACCTGATCCCATGTCAAAGCTGGAGACCCTGCTGGCCTAGATAGGCAATAATCTCTCCATCAAGTCTTGGCGGATCCTGCAAGCCTGAAGGTGCAAAAATCAACCCCATTGGTCTCCACTACACCCATAGTCCTGAGGATGTCATGACAACTGAATAGAAAATCCTGGGGATCCTCCGATGAAGTACCGCTGAAAGTGGTGGTGATAAGCTTGGAGAACCGATCAAGTCTCCACAAAGCATCCGAAGACATAGTCGCTCTATCCCCGGCCTGTGCTGTAATACCTGTCTGAGCTGCCACTGCGGGCTGAACCACTGGAACCTGAGTCCGGGGAGCTACCCGCTCCGGAGTACGCGTAGCAGGAGTATGAACCCCTCCTCCAGCCTGGGAAGTGGCTGGTGCTACTGGTAGCAAACCCGCTCTAGTGACACTGTCCATAAAGACTGCTATACGGACGAGAGCATCTTGGAGGTCCAGGGAGAACATAACCCCTCCTGGGACCTGAGCTGGGCCCACTGGAGCTGCTGGGGCTGGAACCTCCTCGTCAAAGTCAATATGAGGCTCCACCTCTGGAACTGCTGCCTGGGGCTGAGCTCTACCCCTACCACGGCTTCTGACACGGCCTCGGCCCCTGTCCATCGCGGGAGTTGCTGCTGGGAGCTCGGGCTGCTGCACGGTAGAAGAAGATGCACGTGTTCTCGCCATCTAGGAAAGAACAGAGTAGAACGACAATCAATATTTGAGAAACAGAATCGCACGACAAGAATGAACAAAGTGATTTTTTTTCCTAACTCTGTAGCCTCTGGGGGATAAATACAAACGTCTCCGTACCGATCCCTCAGACTCTACTAAGCTTGTCCGTGAGTTGTGAGACCTAAGTAACCTAGTGCTCTGATACCAACTTGTCACGACCCGAATTCCCCACCATCGGGAGTCGTGATGGCGCCTACTGTCGGAGCTAGGCAAGCCAACCTTAACATACCTTTTCAACTAATTTTCAACAAGATAATAATAAAAACAATAAATTCAAGCGGAAGTCTTAATTTAATATTAAATGAACGAAAATGCGGAAAAATTAACATCATCCTCTACCCAAGATTTAGTGTCACAATACTCACGGACTACTATAAGATACTACAAATAAGAGTTTGAAAGAAAATACATAAGGAGTCTGCTTCGATACAATGAAAACAAACAGAAATGAAATAGACGAGACTCAGGGCCCACGCACGCCAGCGAACTACCTAGGAGTCTCTGGACTGAAGGATCGTTCCCAATCTACTGCTACTGCGGTCCGTAAGCTACTCCCGAATCTGTGCACAAAAAAGGCACAGAAGTGTAGCATCAGCACAACCGACCCCATGTGCTGGTAAGTGCCTGGCCTAACCCCGACGAGGTAGTGACGAGGTTAGACCAGACCTACCACAATTAACCTGTACAGATATATGTGCAACAACAGAAAGATATACAGAATTTAAACAGATAATAGGGAGGGGACATGCTGTGGGGTGTAACAATTTAGATATAAGACCAACGAACAGAGAGATGGAAACTGAATAATTAACATCTATGAAAGAAAGCAAGTGAATCAACAACTGCACGGCACCAACCTTCGTGCTTTTACTCTCAATTCTCACCAAAACTGTCAAATATAGTGCACAGCATCACCCTTCGTGCTTTTCTTCACATAACTCTCACATCAAGGCACGGAATGACCCTTCGTGCTCAAATAATTAGAGATATGGCATGAAAAGACCCTTCGTGCATAATTATCAAAACATGGCACGGAAAGACCCTTCGTGCATAATCGCTCTTCCTCACCCAATCATCAGTCACAACCAATCGGGGAAGGGAATATACAACAAGATTAAACATCCCGACAAGGGAGAACAAATCAACAATAAGTCCCGGCAAGGGAAAAATACCACACTTCCTTCTTTAACTCATCTGCTTCTCAACTATCACTTCATAATTATATTAGCAAGTAATTAGCTCAACTGTTTCACATCTTTCGAATTTAAAAGCAACTACGACTCACGGTCATGCTAGACTCCGGTGCATAGATAACCGTCACCATGCCTATACACCGTACTCCACAGTTAACACGTAGCAAATAACATCCAAATCCTAATCCCTCAAGCCAAAGTTAGAACAAACACTTACCTCGAATGCTCCAAACTCAACTCACGCTTCTAGTATAGCTTTACCTCTTGATTCCACCACCAATCCGCTCGAATCTAGTCATAAGTTACTTAATCACATTAATAATTACTAAATGAATCACTCCCCATGCATGAAAATAAATTTTACAAGGTTTTTCCCAAAATGGTCAAAAACACCCCCGGACCCACGTGGTCGAAACTCGAGGTTCGGACCAAAACCCGGTTACCCATTCTCCCACGAGTCCAAATATATGATTTGTTTTGAAATCGGACCTCAAATTGAGGTCCAACTCCTCAATTTGTAGAAAACCTAGGTTCTACCCAAAACACCCAATTTCCCCCATGAAAATCTTTGTTTTGAAGTTGAAATCATGTTAAAAGATGTTAAGAAGTGAAGAAAATGAGTTAGAATCACTCACCAATCATTTTGAAGAAGAAAAGTTGTTTGGAAAATCGCCTCTTAGGTTTTGGGTTTTTGAAAAGTGGAAAAATGACTAACAATCCCGAAGTTATACATTTTTCTGGGGGCTGGCGCGGACCGCACAGAAATGCGCCGCGGCCGCGTCGAGGGAGGGGAGAAGTGGGCTCTCTCTGAACCCACCCAGCGCGGACCGCACTGATTTGGTGCGCGGCCGCGCTGGTCGACCCTCTGAACCCCACCACGTGGACCGTACAGAAAAGCACCGCGGCTGCGTGGCTGCCAGCGCGGACCTCGTGGAAATGGCCGCGGCCGCGCTGGGCCTGCAACATCTGAACCTATATATTTTTCTAAGTCTAAGACCTTTCGGGCCCTACTCAAAACTCACCCGAGCCCTCGGGGATCCAAACCAAACATTCATATGATCTCGAAAACACCTTACAGACTTACTCGTGCGATCAAATCGCCAAAATAACATCATATACATAGGATCAAGCCTCATAATACATGATTTTCTTTCAACTTTCATAAAACTCAAATTCCCCATTTTAAGTCCGAAACACGTCATATGACGTTCGTTTTTAGCCAAACTTTACAGATAGTGCTTAAAACATATTTAAGACTCGTACCGCGCGTCGGAACCAAAATACGAGCCCGATACCACAATTTTCTGATCAATTTTCTTCTTCATTTTCCTTAATTAATTTCAGAAAACAATTTCACAAAAATTCATTTCTCGGGCTTGGGACCTCGGAATTTAATTCCGGGCACACGCCCAAGTCCCATATTTTTCTACGGACCCCTCCGGGACCGTCGCATCACAGGTCCGGGTCCGTTTACCCAAAATGTTCACCGAAGTCAATATTATGCGTATTAAATATCAAAATTCATCAAATTTCTCACAAAATTCGCATATTTCAACATAAAAGCTTTCCGGCTTCGCGCCCGGACTGCGCACGCAATATCGAGGCAACTAAAAGCGAGGTTTTCAAGGCCTCAGAAGCACGGAACGAGGAAGAATTACGGTGATGACCCTTTGGGTCGTCACATTGAGAAGGATTGAAGAGGGAATCGAAGGGAAACACTTGGAGGTAAGATTTCTGAATTCAATACTCGATTTTATGGTAATTTCTACCTAATTAGGCATGAAATTAATAGGATTTAAAGCCTAAATTTGGGGAATTAGGGCTTAAAATTGGAGACTTTGATTTAGAAATTTGAGGGGTTGTTTGTGGTCAGATTTTGATGTATTTGATATGTATGAACTCGTGAGAGTGTAAGGATTCTAGTTTTGTGATTTTTATCGGAATCTGAGACGTGGGCCTGAGGGTCAGGTTTGGCTAATTTTGGGATTTTTAATGTAAATTGGTTATTTTCGAGTGAGCTTTGTTTCCTTAGCATATTTTGATGGTATAAATCTGATTTATGTCAGATTTGGAGCATTCGGAAGCCGAGTCGAGAGGAAAAGGCATCGCGGGCTAGATTTTGGACCGGATTGAGGTAAGTAATTATGAGCACGTGATTTTTGCCTCATACGAATTACTCCAAAATAATTCCCAAAATTAGGTCTTTTCTTTAATTATGTATTATTTTTAGGAAATATTGTGCAATTTTCCTGTTTGTTTGCATAGATCTGTGTGCATGTTTAATTCTATTAATACAATAAAAATACAAAAAATATAGCATTTGCATTTAGGATTAGATTTTTATATTTTTGGAATGAATTAATAATTAGGTGTTTTACAAAAATGAAAATTCACAAAAATAACATATTATTTGTATTTTGGTCAAAATGTGTGATTTTCTTTTAATTTAGTGTTTAATTATTTATGATAGGTATTATTTGAAGTTAATTACTATTTTAAAGCTAATTTAGGTCTTTTATAATTTAATTAGGATTTTAATTTCAAATTTTGAAAAAGGAAGAAAAGAAAAGGGAAAAGAATTCTTGGACCAATCCAATCTAATCCTCAAGCCCAAATTAAACACATCTAATACCCAACCAAAATCGGCCCAAAACCATGCCATACCCGGTCCATTCAATTCAGACCTCAGAGACGACTCAAACGACGTCGTTTCAGTGTCAACCAATCTCAACCGTCCATTCCCCACATCCAACGACCAGGACTTAACCCATTACCCGTTTAACCCGACCCTGAACCGTTTCCCCCTGAACCCGATCCAGCCTCTAACTCTAACAAACGACACCGTTCAAACCAATCAAATAATCCAAGCCGTTGATCTCGTTTAATCGAACAGTCTGGATTTAACCTCACCCCCAGTATATATTTGTCCAAACAAACCCCACCCCCTCATAACCCCCCATCTCATCGTCCTCACCCAAACCCTAGAGACCAGCCGCCACCATTCCCCACTGCCTTCCGATGGAGGCGACGGCTCCAATCACTCCCAAATTTACACCCCAGAACCACCCCGAGCCCCTCTTTCCAAATCCATGACTCATTTCCCTTTGAATCACCCTAATACTTCTCGAATCTTCGATCGAAGCCTTCCGGTCCCAAAATCTCTGAACCCTAGCCTACCCAATCGACCCCAGTTTAACACCACACAACCCTCATGACTTCCTCATACCAAATCCATCAATGGTTTCCTTCGAATATGACCGGAACTCGTCAAATTTTAAATCTAAGATTCGAACCTAAAAGTTCAAAATCAGTTTCCATTGAGCCTGGTGACATGCATCGATCCAAGCCTCTAGTTGTTGTGATTAGGAGGTCGACTCACTACAAAACCGATGCTGTTCATTTGTTCTTGATAAAGAATGAATGATTAGCATCAGTTTGGGGTGAGTCACAGTATCAAAGCCAAACACAAGTTCGAGCCTGTCCGGTGAGTTCTTCTGTCCTATTTTCTGTATTTATAGTTTAATTAGTGGTATTATGATGTTCGTCTTCCTCATCTCTTTTTTCTTTTCTTGTCAATTTCAAATTCGATCAGTACTCTGGTAAATTATTCTGTTCACTGTTTGTTTCTTTAGGATTGGTTTCGTTGATTTGTTTCGTATAGTTGGGATATCAGTAGACTTTGAAATCGTATTTCGCTTAGTCACTTAGTCAGAATAGTTAGGATTAGTTCAATAAGTTTGGTATTAACCTCTTGTTTAATTATGTCAATGAGAACTGATTAATATAAATAATTCAAGTGTTTACCTACTTAAGAAGTTTCTAATGGATAGTAGGGTTAGGATTGCACTAATGGATTAAATAATTGAGTGGATAATTGAGTGGACAATTGAGTGAATGATTAAAGAAATGAAAAGTTGAATTGGTAGTGGAAAGTGCACTAATTGAATGCCCATTTAAGGGAGAACATTCAGAGAGGGATGGAGATTGAGTGGATATATACAGAGAGGAGTGAGAAGTGAGAAAAAACTGGAAACTACTAAAAAAGGCTACTACTGTTCCATTGAGCTTGTCTTTGACTTCTGAAATTTTTGATTTCTGAAACACTTTATGATTCATCTGGGTTTAGAATAAATGGAATTTTAGTTTGTAAGATCTTGGTTTGAAGTTCAGGCCGTGCTGTGTTGAGTATTGCACTTCATTTTTTGGGTTAAAGCTGATTTTCTTGGTTGTCTCTGTTGCTGAAACACTACTTCTTGCTACTGTTCTGCTGCTGCCTCCTCATTTACTATGTTGTTTCTTTCGAATTCCAGGTATTCTCTTGAAACTATGTTGGAAATGAAGCCTGATTAAGTTTGTGTAAAGATCTGTGAACTGAGCTGGAGTTTAAATGAAAAACACTAAGTTCCTGTCGCAATTTCTGCTTGATTCTGTCATTTTTTGATCATGCTTTCAGTCTAGTTTATTTTGGATATTTCATTCCTAGATGTATATTTGATTTAAATGTTGGGTGAACTTTGTTTGAGTATAGGTGATTCAGGAATGTTGTAAACCTCGTATAATCATGTGTTGATTGAAGATTATGATCCTTAATTTAATTAGTTAAGATTGGATGATTTGGATGTACGTTTCATGGTTGTGGTTCGAATTACAAGTTTAGACCCTTCATGTTATTGGTCTAGTAAGCTTGGTTTGGATTTATTTCCTACTGTCCATTTTAGATCTATTCCTGTATAGCTTGAAATACAGCACAATGGTTTTAGAGTTGTCCTTCAGTTCTGTTGTTGCTCATGTACGAGCACTTTTTATCTTAAAATGGTTTTTGAATGGAGTTTGAGCTCGGTTTTTGACTTGAAACTTTCAGATTCAGATTAACCATTCACATTTAGTTTTACTTTGGCAAGTTTCTATGACATGTGATATGTTTTAAATGTGTTGTGTTATGCTTGAATTAGAATTTAATATAAACTGGGGGGAAGGGGCCTTTGAGTTTTGTTAATTGGTGAATAATTTGTGTAAAGGTGTGTTGTTGCAACTAGGATTGTATCTTCATTTTGGAACCTATGTTAGCATAAAAATGTGCTTTGCATTTGATTAAAAGATTATCAGTATTTGTTCAATCCTAGATTTTATTGAATGATGCAATTTGCTTCAAACATATTTGTTGGGTCGTGTATTGGGTTGCCATCATTAGCTCAATTGCGATTGTCTTCCCCTTCCGCAATCAGGCTGCCGAACTGGGCTTCAAGTTGAGCCCAGTTATTTCACACGCTGAGCCTGCAGTAATGGGCAATCAGATGTGGGTTTTTGACTAACTCGGCCTTTCCACAATCAAATATGGGTGGTCTGCTACCAGTTCATTTTTTTAAAATTATTAGCTTAAGCTTTGGCATAACATAAGTAGGAATCCCCTTATGTTCTTTGATGAACTAGTCACGTCCTTTTAATTATATTCGGGATGCGCCGCGCCAAATAAAAATGACAAATGCGTGGCCCTCATATAATTATTTCTTTTAAAAAATACTCAAAATTCGAGGCGTGCCATTTAGCTAATTTTTAGGGCCCTCGCAAAGTTAATAACGCGTTAGTTGCTTTAGGCACGTTTAATATACTGTCATGGTTGTGGACACATTCGCGTGACATGATTACAATTCTAAAAACAACTCGGAGTATGCGCTCGCACAACTTCGAACAAATCTTCTCAATGAAAATGGGTTTTGGGAGGTTATTAAATTAAATTAGCTCATATAGTACGAGGCGCGCTGCCTACCATTTAATTATACAAAAATGACAAATGTTCGTAGTTTGTTTTAAACATGCACAACTTTGGCCAAATTCATTTTTATAATAAAAATGTTATTAATTCAATTGTGTACACGTTCGCGCGACACGATTATAATTTCTAAAAAATGAACACTCGTAGTTTGCTTTAGGCTCGATTTAGACTAGTGTTGTGATTATGTATACGTTTTGCGTAACATGATGACAAATTTGATTCTAAAAAGTGACTTGAGGATGCGTTCGCGCAAACTTCAACCCAATATTTCTTAATAAATCGACAAAAGCATTATTAATCGTGGACACGTTCACATGACATGATTTTGACGCGCCAAAAGTGTTATTAATTATGTACACTTACGCGTGACATGGTTCCTTACATACAAAAATAAAACGAATACACGTACACGTGATTCGTTTCAAGACAATTCTATAATTACAAATAATTAAGCTAAAAGCGGTTATAAAAGCTAAAAATACACGTTAAGTTTAAAATGTGTAATAAGTCAGATAATTAGGCCAAGTATAAATTGTTAAGCGACCGTGCTAGAACCACGAAACTCGGGAATGCCTAACACCTTCTCCCGAGTTAACAGAATTCCCTACCTGGATTTCTGGTTCGCTGACTGTAATACAGAGTCAATATTTTCCTTGATTCGGGATTCCAACCGGTGACTTGGGACACCATAAATTATCCCAAGTGGCGACTCTGAATTTAATGTAAGTAAGCCCGTTTCGATTGTCCTTTAATTGGAAAAACTCCCTTATACACTCCTTACCGGGGGTATAGGTAAAAAAGGAGGTGTGACAGCTCTGGCGACTCTGCTGGGGAACCGAATCCAGAATCTTTGGTTCTGTGTTCAAGAATTTGAGCTTAGAATAATTGTTATATTTGGCTTTATTTATTATCTGGTTTATTCACATGTTTGGGCTTAATGTGCTAAATGTTGCTTTTTACCGCTTTGATATTATCTGAACTGTATATATAAACTGTTACAAAACCCTTCTTCTTTCTGAGTCTTCTGAATTTATGGTGCACACGTGCACGTGACCCACCTTTCTGTTAGAAGTCATACCAAATAGAATGAAGTTGGGCCAAGTAACTAGGCCGGGTAGACTTTCGTGCTCCCGGTACGTTGGCCCCACTTCGGCTCAAGATGTACGCTTGGGTAAGTCAGGTCTAGAACAGTATACCCCAGGTTTTACACTTAGAATAACTCATCTTCATGCCGGATCCCTAGTAGGAACGTTTGTTTGCATCATGTGCATTTGACTTCGGAGACTCAACACAGGGGTTGGGTCTGTCTAGGACAGGTATACCCGAAATGAAAAGACCATCCTGATGCATCTTACTTGCTACTTGTGCATTCATTTGTTTCGAATTTGCATGTTGACCAGCTTATAGGAAAAGTTAGAAAAGGAAAATCAATGTGAGGACCGAGAAAGAAAATTGGTTGTTTTCGAAAAAAATAATAATTTCTAAAATAGGTTGAAATTCTGTCGAAATTTTGAAAAGAAAAGGAAATGTTGTGTTTCTTTTAAAAATATTTTTATTATTACGAACTACGTAAGTTTGATTCTCGCCAGATGTGAGATACGTAGGCAACCCACATCGGGCCCAACTATTAAAAAAATAAAAAATAAATAGATAATAAATAATTAAAAACGTGGGTACATAAATGTCATTGTGTTGTCATAAGTAAGGCGATGCCATTCTTGTCCAAAATATGCCGAATGTCCCCAAAAGGGCGCCGGAAGGCTGTTTTTGCAAGAACAACCGCCTTTGGTCGTTTTTTTTAAAAAAAAGACTTTGCCGGTTAGAAAACACAACCTTTAAATCTTCTTCATCAAAGTGTTTTTTTTATAAATTTTTTTAGAAATATTAATGATTTTTTTTTTCAAAATGAGTCTTGATTTTGGTCTTTTTTTTTTTAATTAAAATCACTCACATGTACAAAATGAGCACCATCCAAAATCCACCGTTCACAGATGTAGACGAGTTTCTATTTCGGCTTCAGATGTGGTGCCATGAGTTAGGAGAAGATGGTCAGAAATGGGTCAGTAAGTATTTGGGAGCTCTCACAGATATTATGAAAGTTAAACCGCGCAATGATTTGATTACGACACTAGTGACTTTTTGGGACCCTATTCACAATATCTTTCGCTTCTCTGATTTCGAGCTTAATCCCACATTAGAAGAAATAGCTGGATATTCCGGTTTTGACAGAGTTTGAGAAACCAGAATCTTATATTCCTAAAGGCTCCCTCAGTACACCGATTCTTTGATCTTCTGAATATCAGTAATCAAATCAGAAAAAACAACGTTGTCAAAGAGTGTTGTTCTTTCAACTCCCTATATTCAAGGTTCGGAAAGCCGAATGGATTTGAAATTCATGAAAAGGGCCTTACTAACAAACAAAACAAGGACACCTGGCAGATTCACCGTCGCTTCGCTTTCATGGTGGCTTTTCTAGGAATCATGGTCTTCCCAAACACAGAGCGGACGATTGATATTCACATAGCCAGAGTCGTACAAGTCTTCACTACCAAAGAACATCACACTCTTGCCCCGATCATTCTCTCAGATATTTATCAGGCATTGACTTTGTGTAAATCCGGGGCAAAATTCTTCGAAGGTTGCAATATTTTGTTGCAAATGTGGTTGACTGAACATCTCCGACATCACCCCAAGCTCATGCAGTATGGTCCAAGCAAGGACAAATTCATCGAGAGCTATGAAGAAAGAATAAAAGATTATAAATCTCCAGAAGGGGTGAAAGCCTGGATATCCCACTTAAGATCTTTAATGGCGAGTCAAATTGAGTGGACTTTGGGGTGGCTCCCAGTAAGAGAGGTGATACACATGTCAACCTGAAAGAGTTATTTGCTGTTGTTGGGTTTAAGAAGTGTCCAGCCGTATGCGCCACAGAGAGTTCTAAGACATCTAGGAAGATACCAAGTGGTGCCTGATGATGAAGATTTGAGTGTGCAAGTGATCGAACTACACCCCGAAGCCACTCTCCCTGAGGCTTTAATCCAGCAGATTTGGAATGGTTGTCGATACTTGAAAGATAATACCCAAGTTCCAGATCCTGCGAAAGGTGAGATAAATCCGGGTTATGCTAGGTGGTTTGGGAAAAGATCCCGTGTGGATGATGCAGCAGAACCTGATCCTAGAAGGCCGATAAAAAGACCGCATGTTCAAGCCTTTGATGACAAAATCCAAGAATGGTTGGCCTGGGATGAAAAGGAAAAGGGGTACAAAGAAACTATTCATGCCTTGGAAGAAAGCCTAAGGAACCTCAATTTGGAGAAAGACTTACAGGAACAAGAAGCAGAAGGTGAAAAGAAGAGTCTGATTAGCGAAAATAAAGCTCTCCGCGCTCAGTTTCAACAGATAAAGAAAGCTTCTGAAGCGCCAGTGAGAAGTTGGAAAGATCTGAAAATCATTGCCAATCTGATGGAAAAAATGTAAGATTATGACTCCATCTTGACAAAGACTAAAAAGGTTTAGACAAAGCTAAGTAAAAAATCATACATTTAAATGAGGAGGCCAAATCTAGTAAGGAACGCCAAGTAATAAGATTCGAAGAAGACATGGCTCAATTCAAGAGAGAGAAGGACCATTGGATACATTCAGAAGCTCAACTCCATGTACAGTTGGAAGAAATGAGAAGGTACAATAGAGAACATCAACACGCAGATATTGATAGGGAGAGAGCATAGGCAAGACTCGATCAGGCCAAACTTCGGGCTCAATTGGAGTCAGCTTTAGATCGTGAAGACCGCATAAGAGATATAGCCACCACTCGCCAACAACGTTTGCAAAACCAAGACCAAGATCTTCAAGATTTCAGAGCACAAATCCATGATTTGGTTGTTTACACCTCTCAAAGTTATGTAAACTGCAAAGGGATGGATTATGGAAGGTTTCTAGAACATGCACCTACTTTTGCCCGTCATCTTGCGATGGAGTTAGAAAGAATGTACCGTACACTAGGAGGTCAGCCGGGTCAAGCCCCACCGTGAGCAGATGATCCAGTGATTGAAAGCAAAAGATTGTGGAGTGAAGCGTAGTCATAGTTGTTGGAACTTTTCATATAATAGTCATGTTTTAGTTTAAGTCTATGTTGAGTCTTTTAAAACCATTTTCTTAAAGTGTTGTCCAAATGTAATGTCTTTCTGTCTTTGTATTGTTTCGTTTGTTAAAATAAATAAGAGTATTAATAATTGTTTCCGCCAGAACTACGCTAGGTCTGATTCATGCAGGGTCATGATACGTAGGCAATCTTCATAAGATTCGACCACAACCAAAAGAAAAGAATAAAATGAAAATAGGAGGGAAATAAAAAATAGGCGTGAGTGACAATAAAAGGGAAAGGTCAAGAAAAACTGGGATGACACAGGCAACCGAGCAAATACATGATAGAAAATGGTTAATTGCCTAGGTGCATTGCATCCCAACGTGCAATTACATATGTGTTAAACTCTAAAAAATAACAAGTTTGTTGTTTTCCAGAATTCAAGCAGTTAGTTTATCTAGAGTATACTGACACATTATCATTACCAAACCAGATCAAAAGGACCAATACCAGAAATCATGTCTATCCCGGATGTCGACACAAGTGTTGAGGTAGAGGAGTTGGACGTCAGTAAAATGAAAGAGGAGATGCTCAAACTTAAGCAACAGATGGCCGAGATGTATCAGGCCTGGTCTAAAGGACAATCACCCCCAGCTTACCCTGCTAACCCTGCTTCCACCCCACCACCGGCTCAAACTCAAGATCATCCTGCTACCGATCTATCCCCGAGCTTTCCCATTTACCAGCACTACTGGGGCACCACTTCTCATACACTACAATCTCCACCCCCTAAACCAATTCCATACCCTTCTCCGCTAGTAACTCCTGTCTTCATAGCACCTCCACCAGCTACACTCCACAAATCTCCTAGCGAGCCTATGTTACAGGCCCAGGACAACCAATACTACCCTTAGGAGCCCACTTTCAAAGCTCCAGAAACCCATTCATAGACTCCTCGTTTTGACCTCCCGATAGAAGCTGATGAACCAGTCAAAAATACCGAACAGGAGGAGATGTTCAGTAAAGTTAAAAGCTTAGAACAATCGTTCAGAGACATGCGGGGGTTGGGAGGTCAGGTCAGTGTGGCCTACAAAGACCTATGTCTATTCCCGAATGTGCAATTACCGGCAGGTTTCAAGATGCCCAAGTTCGATCTATATAACGGGCACGACGATCCAGTAGCCCACTTGAGGGGTTTTTGCAGCAAGATGAGGGGAGCTAGAGGAAAAGATGAATTGTTAATGGCTTACTTCAGTCAGAGTTTGAGTGGATCAACATTGGAATGATATACCCTCCAAGACCATGGGAGATGGTATACATGGGATGATCTGGCGCAAGCATTTGCTTGTCACTTCCAATACAATCTTGAGATCATTCCAGATCGACTGTCCTTGACTAAACTTGAGAATAAGCACAGTGAAAGCTTCAGAGAATATGGTTTCAGATGGAGGGAGCAAGCATCAAGATTAGATCCCCCAATGAAGGAAAGTGAGATGGTAGATTACTTCGTACAGACTTTGGAACCTACTTACTATGGTCATTTGGTCTCAGCTGTGGGAAAGTCATTCAACAAAGTAGTAAAGATGGGGGGAATGGTAGAAGGAGGCCTCAAGTCGAATAAAATCATGAGCTATTCGGTTATCAAAGCGACTACTCAGGCTATTCAGGGCGGCATAGGAGGGATTGGGAAGAAGAAAAGAGAGGAAAGCAGCAATGGTTGATTCAAGAACTTGGTCCGGATCTAGAGGTTCAACTTACCACTACAATCAACCTCGACCCCACCAACAAACTTATCACCACAATCCACCCCAATATTATTATCCCTCACCAGAACCTCATTTTTCCGTCCACCATGCACAAGCATACAACCAACCTCCTGCCCACGCTCAATGGTCTGCTCCTGTCCTACCAAATACTTATCCACATCCACGAGCCTACCAAAACACTCACGGACCAAGTTTCAGGCCTAGTCAAGCACTCAAGGGTGAAAGGTTGCAGAAAAAGAAAACCTTTACTCCGTTGGGAGAATCATACATCAGTCTGTTCCACAGGCTAAAACAGCTAGATATGCTAAGGCCGATACAGTCCAAACTGCCAAATCCTCTTCCAAATAATCTTGACTATACTGTCAGTTGTGAGTATTGTTCTGGTACTCCGGGTCATGATATAGAAAAGTGCTGGTACTTGAAAAGTGCGATACAGAAGTTGATTGAAACCAATAGAATTGAAGTTCAAGCTCCCGAAGCACCCAATATCAATAGGAATCCGATGCCAGCCCATCAGGAGGCAAATATGATCGAAATAGTGCATGCGGAGGGGGAACCCAAGAAGCCATCACAGACCATCATGATGATTCGGTCTGGTGGAGTCAAGACAGATGAACAATCAGCAGATGAGAAGTTGGTGCTCAAGCAGAGCAAAAAGAGTGTTGAGCCATCTATGGCAGTAGAGAAAGGGTCTTTAAGCAGAGTTACAACGAAACAGGAAGGGGTAAAGGCGATTATACTGGTAGCGGCCAGAAAACCCATCATAATCGTGGAAGGAGCCCGCACAGATCTGGTTATTATCAAGCAGTAACCCAGTTACCAATAATCAATAGCAAGGCTAATCCATGGAATTACGAATGGGTAACGGTGATGTACAACGGGAAGGAAGTCAAAGAAGAAATATGTGAAGTACAGGGTCTGACTCGTTCGGGAAGGTGTTTTACTCCTGAGGAGTTAAGAAGAGCTAAAAATAATCCAGCACTAATAAAGAAAGCCATAACTGAAGAAGAAACAGAAGAATTCTTGAAGAAAATGAAGTTGCATGACTACTCTATCGTGGAACAATTAAGAAAGACGTCCGCTCAAATTTCCCTATTGTCATTATTGATCCATTCGGACGAGCACCGTCAAGCTTTAATGAAGATCTTAAATGAGGCACACGTTCCCGATAAGATCTCCGTGAATCACTTGGAAAAAATAACCAACAAAATCTTCGAAGCAAACAGAGTCACGTTTTCTGATGATGAATTGCCTGTAGAAGGTACTAAGCACAACAAAGCTCTTTACCTCACATTAAAATGTGAAAACTCTGTGGTGACTCGGGTATTGGTTGACAACGGGTCAAACGCAAACATCTGTCCTCTATCCACTCTAAGCAAGTTGAAAATAGAAGATGAGAGGATCCATAAGAACAGTATTTGCATGCAGGGATTTGATGGCGGAGGTAAAGATTCGGTTGGGGACATAGCGCTGGAACTGACGATAGGGCCAGTCGAGTTCACAATGGAGTTTCAGGTGCTAGATATAGCTGTTTCCTATAATCTACTGTTAGGTCGACCATGGATCCACGCCGCTAAAGCAGTCCCATCAACACTACACCAGGTAGTCAAATTTGAATGGGATAGACAAGAAATAGTTGTGCATGGGAAAGACAGTTTATGTGCTCGCAGCAATGCCATTGTACCAGTTATTGAAGTAGAAGATGACCAGGGACCATGGGTCTACCAGGTTTCAGACACGATGTTGGTAGAGAAAGTTCCAGAGGTGAAATACATTCCAAATCCAAAGATAACAGCCGCATCAGTCATGGTAGCCTATGAGATGTTGAAGAATGGTTTTGTACTTGGTAAAGGTTTGGGCTCATCATTGCAAGGCATCATACAGCTGGTGTCTCTTCCCAAAAACTTGGGAACATTTGGTTTGGGATTCAAGCCCACAGCCGCAGAAATAAGAAAGGCCAGAAAGCTAAAACAGAAGGCATGTGTCCTTCCAAAGCCAGTCCCACGTATTTCCAAATCTTTTGTCAAGTCCAGTACCAGAAGTCGCCCAGTAACAACAATTCCTAATTCTATGATTAATCCTGACGAGGAGTTAATTGAAAGATTTGAAAAGTTGTTTGACGGTGTAAACATGGTGGAAAGTGGTGAAGGTCCTAGCAACGCAGAAATTCAATTCGTTGGGCCAGAAACAAAGCTTAATAATTGGAAAGCCACTCCTCTCCCCATTCAAAAGGAGTCTTGGTAGTTTATTTTGATTTTACTTCAGTTTGTTTGGGTTATTCCAGGGTTGTAATCCAGATTTTTATCTTTCAGTCTGTTTGAAGTGTGCAAACCTTGTTATCTTTCATCATTCAATGAAATGCAGTTTCCCTTTCTTTATCATTCCTGATAGTTTTTCTTTTGTTTTTCTTTTCTTTTCTGTACAGTTCTTTTTACGCTGGCTCTAGTGATATGGCGTGTATAAGGAATCCTCAGCCCAGTCTTAAAAATCAATCTAATTCCAAAATAATAGTTTAAGAAGTAGGTTGTGATTACGAATCAGAATACAATGAGGAGGAGGCCTTCAAAGAGATTAGTAAGGAGTTAATTCACTTCGAAGAAAATCCCAAACCCAACCTAAATGATACAGAAGCCGTCAATTTAGGAGACATAGATAATATCCGAGAGACTAAAATAAGTGTCCACCTCGAGCCAAAGATCCGGGAAGAGTTAATCAAGCACTCATCGAATTCAAAGATATTTTTGCATGGTCATATGACGACATGCCAGGCTTAAGCACTGATTTAGTGGTCCACAAATTGCCCACCGATCCAGTGTTTCCTCCCGTCAAGCAAAAGTTGAGGAAATTCAAAACTGATATGAGTATGAAAATTAAAGAAGAAATCACCAAACAGTTGGATGCAAAGGTCATTCGGGTCACTCGATATCCGTTTGGTTGGCTAATGTCGTGCTTGTGCCAAAGAGAGACGGCAAGATCAGAGTATGCGTCGATTACCGCAATCTCAACAAAGCAAGTCTGAAGGATAACTTCCCACTACCCAATATCCACATTTTGACCGATAATTGTGCCAAGCATGAGATAGGATCTTTTGTGGATTTCTATGCCGGGTATCATCAGATTCTAATAGATGAAGAAGATGCGGAAAAGACGGCATTCATCACGCCGTGGGGAACTTATTGCTACCGGGTAATGCCATTTGGTTTGAAGAATGTCGAGGCAACTTACATGAGAGCAATGACTACGGTATTTCATGATATGATACATAAGGAGATTGAGGTATACGTGGATTATGTGATCATAAAATCAAAGCATCAGGCCGACCACGTTGGGGATTTGAAGAAATATTTCCTAAGACTTCGCAGGTACAACCTCAAGCTTAACCCTACCAAGTGCACATTTGGTGTTCCATATGGAAAGTTGTTGGGATTCATAGTCAGCCGGCGATGCATCGAGTTGGACCCATCAAAGATCAAATCCATCCAAGAATTTCCACCTCCGAGGAACAAGACGGAAGTGATGAGTCTGTTAGGGAGGTTGAACTACATCAACAGGTTTATTGCTCAGCTCACGACAACTTGCGAGCCTATTTTCAAATTGCTGAAGAAGGATGCTGCAATCAAGTGGACTAATGAGTGTCAAGAAGCATTTGATAAGATAAAAAGATACTTGTCAAACCCACTAGTGCTGGTTTCGCCAGAACCAGGAAGACCCTTGATTCTTTACTTGACAGTTTTAGAAAATTCATTTGGTTGTGTATTGGGGCAGCATGACATTACCGGCAGAAAGAAACAGGCCATCTACTATCATAGCAAGAAGTTCACGGCTTATGAGGTTAAGTACACTCATCTGGAAATGACATGTTGCGCCCTAACTTGGGTGGCTTAGAAATTGAAACATTATTTGTCATCCTACACTACTTACCTCATTTCGCGCTTGGATTCGTTGAAGTATATTTTTCAAAAGCCTCTGCCGACAGGGAGACTTGCGAAGTGGCAAATATTGCTCACATTTTTTGACATCATCTATGTAACTCGGACTAGGATGAAAGCCCAAGCATTGGCCGATAATTTGGCCGAAAACCTGGTCAATGAAGATTACGAGCCATTGAGAACTTATTTTCCCGACGAAGAAGTGATGCATATCGATGAACTGGAGCAAATTAAAAAACCAGGCTGGAAACTTTTCTTTAATGGGGCGGCTAACATGAAAGGAGTCGGAATAGGAGCTGTGCTTATTTCTGAAATAGGGCATTACTATCCTGTCACGGCTCAACTTCGTTTTTATTGTACCAACAATATGGCTGAGTACGAGGCTAGCTGCAGACATGGATGTCCAGGAAGTTTTGGTCGTGGGAGACTCAGATCTTCTGGTACATCAAATTCAAGGAGAATGGGAAACACGAGATTTGAAGCTCATACCATACCGACAATGTTTGCATGATCTTTGTCCATGGTTTCGATCAGTGGAGTTTAGGCATATTCCTAGGGTCCATAATGAGGTCGCCGATGATTTAGCTACCCTAGCGTCAATGTTGCACCATCCGAACAAAGCCTATGTCGATCCTTTGCACATTCAAGTACGAGATCAGCATGCTTACTACAACATGATTGAAGAAGAACTTGATGGCAAACCACGGTTTCATGATATCAAGGAGTACATCAGAATGGGGATATATCTAGTGCAAGCCACGAGGGATCAGAAGAGAACAATTCGACGGTTGGCGAGTGGATTCTTCTTAAGTGGAGGAGTTTTGTATAAGAGAACACCAGACCTTGGATTATTAAGATGCATGGATGCTAGACAAGCTACGGATGTCATGTCCGAAGTACATTCAGGAGTCTGCGGACCATATATGAGCGAATATGTGTTAGCAAAGAAAATTCTCCGAGCAGGCTACTATTGGCTTACCATTGAGCGAGATTGTATCAATTTTGTGCGCAAATGTCATCAATGCCAGATACACGGAGATTTGATTCATTCTCCACCATCGGAATTGCACACAATGATGGCACCATGGCCCTTCGTTGCTTAGGGCATGGATGTCATTGGACCAATTGAGCCAGCAACATCCAACGGGCATAGGTTCATTCTGGTAGCCATTGATTATTTTACCAAGTGGGTTGAGGCCAAAACTTTCAAATTGGTGGCCAAGAAAGCAGTGGTCGATTTTGTTCCCTCACATATCATCTGTCGATTTAGAATCCCAAAGGTAATCATCACAGATAATGGTGCTAATCTTAACAGTAACTTGATGGAAGAGGTATGTCAACAGTTTAAGATTGCACATCGCAATTCTACCCCATATCGTCCCAAGACGAATGGAGTAGTCGAGGCAGCCAACAAAAACATAAAGAAGATACTTCGGAAAATGGTAGAAGGTTCGAGGCAATGACACGAAAAATTACCATTTGCGTTGTTGGGATATCGCACTACTGTTCGCACTTCGGTAGGTGCAACTCCTTATTTGTTGGTATATGGCACTGAAGTAGTAATACCTGAAGAAGTTGAAATCCCTTCCCTTCGGATTGTCGTTGAGGCTAAGATTGCTGATGATGAGTGGGTCAAAACCCATTTGGAGCAGTTGAACTTGATTGATGAAAAAAGATTGGCAGCAGTATGTCATGGCCAGTTATATCAAAAAAGAATGGCAAGAGCGTACAACAAAACGGTGCGTCCCCGAAAGTTTGAAGTGGGTCAGCAAGTGCTAAAACGTATCCTTCCACATCAGGTTGAAGCAAAAGGCAAGTTCGCCCCGAATTGGCAAGGGCCATTCATTGTGACCAGAGTATTATCCAATGGCTCTCTATGTTTAACAGATATCGAAGGAAAATGCATAGACATGGCCATCAATTCCGACTCGGTCAAGAGATATTATGTATGATTTCTTTATTATAATCGTTGATTGTTTATACTTGGCATTGTTTCAAAGATTGGAATGACGAAGGCAATTTGTTCCACTATCTAAACACTTTACCCTTTGTTCCCCCTTTTTGAGCCACATTTATTTCTTTCATACCCCTCTTTTGGAATCAAAAAAAAGGAAAAGAAAGAAAAGAGAAAAGAAAATAAGTGAAAAAAAAAGAAAAAAGAAAGAATAACAACAAGGAAATTCATGTGTGAACTACATTTGACCTGATTCTTGTTAATGATACGTAGGCAGCCTTACGGCTCGGTCATAGTAAAATAAAATATCAAAAGATCCCCAAGCAATAAACTGGGGCAGAAGTTGTACTTGTAATAAGAAATGTGATTCCAAGAGTTGTAATGTTAAACCCATGTCAAATTGTTTTGAACCTTTGATGCCCTTTCTTTCTAACCCCATCTAAAAGACCACATTACGGTCCAAAGAAAGACATTCCGATCAGTTTTCGAGAGATGCCGAGTTGAGCAAAAAGAGGTGATTCATATCAGGATAACACTCTGGTCCAAGCAGGAAAAGTAATGAAAATGAGAAAATCTTATTGGTGAAAACCCTCATGGGCACCATGAGGCGAAAGCTGAGAAAAAGTAAAAATAAGAGAGTCTTATCAGTGAAAACCTTCGCATGCACCATAAGGCGACAAGGAATTGAGGAACAAACAAATGAGAGAGGTTTGTCGGTGAAACCTCTTCAGGGCACTGCAAGTCGAACAAGGTCTGTAAGTTGGCGGGGTTGTGGAAATATTGGAAAACAAAGTAAAACAATTGGAAAGGAAATTGGTTAAATAGACTGGGATGATTAATCCAAAATGCATACCATGATCATTGGTGCCGGTGACTCCACTCAGATAAGTTCCTTTTTCCTATCTTCAACAGTCATCCAAATTTGGATTTCGCATTTCATTGCTGTCAATTTTTACTCCTCTAAAGCTCTTCCAAGGTTAGCCTTATTTCCAACAAATGAGAAGGAATGTCAAAGTGTACTACTAGATTCAAAGTTGCACAAAGCAAAATACGGCTATGACATGCTGGAAATAGTATAACGAAAAGTGGGACCTAGGGTGTAATCAAAGGTTAAATTGGTGGAACGGTTCAGTAATGTCATGAGAGATGTATGGTTACAAATAAAAGGGTCAGAAGTGAAAAACAACAGTTGGGGATCCTGCAGTTAAGGATCAGTCATAAGGTCAAAACAGTCCTTTCGACCAGCTCAAGGCAGTCTAAGCAGGGCAAAAAGAAAACCATCCCTAGCAAGAATGCCACAACTAACCACCACGTTTTAAACTGACAAGATTTTCTTTGATTTGAAACAGGGGCAAAAATGGCATTTATTTCAGGAAGCACCCTGTAAGGAAAGCAAGTACCCTACAGGTTCAATCGTATAAATTTTTAGGACCCTCATGGAAAATGGGATTTAGTTTAAAATTTAAAACAATCATGAGTAGCAAGATCTAGTATAAAGGTACCCCCAAAAGAATATAAGTTGGCTTTAAAGCTTTTATTGTTAGGATAGGATTTAATTTGAAATTTTCAGGACCCTCCTGGAAAATGGGACCTAGGTTAAACACTAAAACAATCATAAGTAGTAAATATAGGACAAATGTGCACCAAAAGGAATGTAAGTTGGCTTCAAAGTTTGCGTAAGAGTTATCAGGACCCTCCTGGATAATGGGACATCGTTTATAACTGGTGTAGATAACAAGATTTAGCAGAAGTCATGCCTTTAAAAGATATAGCTTAGATTTAAAAAATTGTCATTTAGTTAAGAATTGTCAGGACCCCCTGGATAATGGGACATAGCTTTTAAATTCTTAATAATATTTGGTAATATGATTCAGTTTAACACTCACAGATGCGCCCAGCTACCAAACTAGGGCAGAAAATTTTCTTTTATTTTGTCTATTTTGTTGAAATCAGGCGTCCACCTAGAGAACAAGGAACAACAATTGAAGTATCAGCAATCAGACGTCCACCTGGAGAACAAGGAACAACAGTTGAAGTCAGCAATCAGGCATCCACCTGGAGATCAAGGAACAACAGTTAAAGTATCAGCAATCAGGCGTCCACCTGGAGAACAAGGAACAACAGTTAAAGTATCAGCAATCAGGCATCCACCTAGAGAACAAGGAACAATAATTCAAGTTTCAGCAATCAGGCGCCCACCTGGAGAACAAGGGAGTACAATTCAAGTTTCCACTTTCAAGTGCTTACTGTTTTAGTTTACACTTACATATATGCCCAGCTACAAAACTGGGGCAGAAATGTTTCTTTGCTTTTGTCTATTTTGTTGAAATCAGGAGCCCACCTGGAGAACAAGGAAATATAATTCAAGTTCCAGCAATCAGGAGCCCACCTGGAGAACAAGGGAATACAATTCAAGTTTCAGCAATCAGGAGCCCACCTGGAGAACAAGGGAAATACATTTCGAGTCTCAGCGATCAGGAGCCCACCTGGAGAATAAGGGAATACAATTCAAATTTCAAGTAGTCAGGAGCCAGCCTGGAGAATGAAGAAAAGAAGCAATTCAAATTTCAAATAATCAGGAGCCCGCCTGAAGAACAGAGGAAAGGAAACAATAGTCAAAGGAAGACATTTAAAGGGTCAGCAATCAGGTGCCCGCCTGGAGAAGAAGGGAAAACATTTCAAAGAATACCATTCAAGTCAGCCACAAAGGAACTTATAAGGAATATACAAGTCAACGAGGCAACGTCAGTCACAAGATCAAGGTTGGAAATAAATCTTTGTAAAGCATAGATTATAGCCTAGTCTAGCTTCTTCATTTTTGTCATGGTGCAATAAGGAGATCAGTAGGCAGTATCAGCAGCATCAACAACAGTAACAGTAAACCAGCAGCTTCATGGTAGTCCCAGCTACCAAAACTTCTCGAACTACATTGACCTGATTCCTTTATAGCCAAGGATATGTAGGAAACCTTTGAAGCAGAGGTTCGGTCAAATCTTTCAAAAAATGCTTCCCACGGAGTGTTCAAACAGGCAAAAATCGCTCGTATCCGCTCACTTTATCTTTACACGAAAACTCTTTGTGTTTTCGGACAAAGAGGGGCAGCTGTGAGCACATGATTTTTGCCTCATACGAATTACTCCAAAATAATTCTCAAAATTAGGTCTTTTCTTTAATTATGTATTAGTTTTAGGAAATATTGTGCGATTTTCCTGTTTGTTTGCATAGATCTGTGTGCATGTTTAATTCTATTAATACATTAAAAATACAAAAAAATATAGCATCTGCATTTAGGATTGGATTTTTATATTTTTAGAATTAATTAATAATTAGGTGTTTTACAAAAATGAAAATTCACAAAAATAACATATTATTTGTATTTTGGTCAAATTGTGTGATTTTCTTTTAATTTAGTGTTTAATTATTTGTGATAGATATTATTTAAAGTTAATTACTATTTTAAGCTAATTTAGGTCTTTTATAATTTAATTATGATTTTAATTTCAAATTTTGAAAAAGGAAGAAAAGAAAAGGGAAAAGAATTCTTGGACCAATCCAATCTAATCCTCAAGCCCAAATTAAACACATCTAATACCCAACCAAAATCGGCCCAAACCCATGCCATACCCGGTCCATTCAATTCAGACCTCAGAGACGACTCAAACGACGTCGTTTCAGTGTCAACCAATCTCAACCGTCCATTCCCCACATCAAACGGCCAGGACTTAACCCATTACCCGTTTAACCCGACCCTGAACCATTTCCCCTGAACCCGATCCAGCCTCTAACCTTAACAAATGACACCGTTCAAACTAATCAAATAATCCAAGACGTTGATTTCGTTTGATCGAACGGCCTGGATTTAACCTCACCCCCAATATATATTTGTCCAAACAAACCCCACCCCCCTCATAACCCCCCATCTGATCGTCCTCACCCTAGAGACCAGCCTCCACCATTCCCCACCGCCTTCCGGTGGCGGCGCCAACTCCAATCACTCCCAAATTTACACCTAGAACCACCCCGAGCCCCTCTTTCCAAATCCATGACTCATTTTCCTCGAATCACCCTAATACTTCTCGAATCTTCGATCAAAGCTGTCCGGTCCCAAAATCTCCGAACCCTAGCCTACCCAATCAACCCCAGTTTAACACCACACAATCCCCATGACTTTCTCATACCAAATCCATCAATGGTTTCCTTCGAATCTGACCGGAACTCGTCAAATTTTAAATCTAAGATTCGAACCTAAAAGTTCAAAATCAGTTTCCATTGAGCCTGGTGACATGCATCGATCCAAGCCTCTAGTTGTTGTGATTAGGAGGTCGACTCACTACAAAACCGATGCTGTTCATTTGTTCTTGATAAAGAACGAATGATTAGCATCAGTTTGGGGTGAGTCACAGTATCAAAGCCAAACACAAGTTCGAGCCTGTCCGGTGAGTTCTTCTGTCCTATTTTCTGTATTTATAGTTTAATGAGCGTATTATGATGTTCGTCTTCCTCATCTTTTTTTTCTTTTCTGGTCAATTTCAAATTCGATCAGTACTCTGGTAAATTATTCTGTTCACTGTTTGTTTCTTTAGGATTGGTTTTGTTGATTTGTTTCGTATAGTTGGGATATCAGTAGACTTTGAAATCGTATTTCGCTTAGTCACTTAGTCAGAATAGTTAGGATTAGTTCAATAAATTTGGTATTAACCTCTTATTTAATTATGTCAATGAGAACTGATTAATATAAATAATTCAAGTGTTTACCTACTTAAGAAGTTTCTAATGGATAGTAGGGTTAGGATTGCACTAATGAATTAAATAATTGAGTGAATAATTGAGTGGACAATTGAGTGAATGATTAAAGAAATGAAAAGTTGAATTGGTAGTGGAAAATGTACTAATTGAATGCCCATTTAAGGGAAAACATTCAGAGAGGGATGGAGATTGAATGGATATATACAGAGAGGAGTGAGAAGTGAGAAAAAACTGAAAACTACTAAAAAAAAGCTACTACTGTTCCATTGAGCTTGTCTTTGACTTCTAAAATTTTTGATTTCTGAAACACTTTCTGATTCATCTGGGTTTAGAATAAATGGAATTTTAGTTTGTAAGATCTTGGTTTGAAGTTCTGGCCGTGCTGTGTTGAGTATTGCACTTCATTTTTTGGGTTAAAGCTGATTTTCTTGGTTGTCTCTATTGCTGAAACACTGCTTCTTGCTACTGTTCTGCTGCTGCCTCCTTATTTACTGTGTTGTTTCTTTCGAATTCCAGGTATTCTCTTGAAAATATGTTGGAAATGAAGCCTGATTAAGTTTGTGTAAAGATCTGTGAACTGAGCTGGAGTTTAAATGAAAAACACTAAGTTCCTGTCGTAATTTCTGCTCGATTCTGTCATTTTATTGATCTTGCTTTCAGTCTAGTTTATTTTGGATATTTCGTTCCTAGATGTATATTTGATTTAAATGTTAGGTGAACTTTGTTTGAATATAGGTGATTCAGGAATGTTGTAAACCTCGTATAATCATGTGTTGATTGAAAATTATGATCCTTAATTTAATTAGTTAAGATTGGATGATTTGGATGTACGTTTCATGGCTGTGGTTCGAATTACAACTTTAGACCCTTCATGTTGTTGGTCTAGTAAGCTTGGGTTGGATTTATTTTTCACTGTCCATTTTAGATCTGTTCCTGTATAGCTTGAAATACAACACAATGGTTTTAGAGTTGTCCTTCAGTTCTGTTGTTGCTCATGTACGAACACTTTTTATCTTAAAATGGTTTTTGAATAGAGTTTGAGTTCGGTTTTTGACTTGAAACTTTTAGATTCAGATTAACCTTTCACATTTAGTTTTTCTTTGGCAAGTTTCTATGACATGTGATATGTTTTAAATGCGTTATGCTTGAATCAGAATTTAATATAAACTGGGGGGGGGGGGCTTTGAGTTTTGTTAATTGGTGAATAATTTGTGTAAAGGTGTGTTGTTGCAACTAGGATTGTATCTTCATTTTGAAACCTATGTTAGCATAAAAATGTGCTTTGCATTTGATTCAAAGATTATCAGTATTTGTTTAATCCAGGATTTTTTTGAATGATGCAATTTGCTTCAAACATATTTGTTGGGTCGTGTATTGGGCTGCCATCATTGGCCCAATTGCGATTGTCTTCCCCTTCCGCAATCAGACTGCCGAACTGGGCTTCAAGTTGAGCCCAGTTATTTCACACGCCGAGCCTGCAGTAATGGGCAATCAGACGTGGGTTTTTGACTAACTCGACCTTTCCACAATCAAATATGGGTGGTCTGCTACCTATTCATTTTTTTAAAATTATTAGCTTAAGCTTTGGCATAACATAAGTAGGAATCCCCTTACGTTCTTTGATGAACTAGTCACGTCCTTTTAATTAGAGTCGGGATGCGTCGCGCCAAATAAAAATGACAAATGCGTGGCCCTCATATAATTATTTCTTTTAAAAAATACTCAAAATTCGAGGCGTGCCATTTAGCTAATTTTTAGGGCCCTCGCAAAGTTAATAACGCGTTAGTTGCTTTAGGCACATTTAATATACTGTCGTGGTTGTGGACACGTTCGCGTGACATGATTACAATTCTAAAAACAACTCGGAGTATGCGCTCTCACAACTTCGAACAAATCTTCTCAATGAAAATGGGTTTTCGGAGGTTATTAAATTAAATTAGCTCATATAGTCCGAGGCGTGCCGCCTACCATTTAATCATACAAAAATGACAAATATTCGTAGTTTGTTTTAAGCACTTGCAACTTTGGCCAAATTCATTTTTATAATAAAAATGTTATTAATTCAATTGTGTACACGTTCGCGTGACACGATTACAATTTCTAAAAAATGAACACTCGTAGTTTGCTTTAGGCTTGATTTAGACTAGTGTTGTGATTATATATACGTTTCGCGTAACATGATGACAAATTGATTCTAAAAAGTGACTTGAGGGATGCATTCGCGCAAACTTCAACCAAATATTTCTTAATAATCAACAAAAGCATTATTAATCGTGGACACGTTCGCATGACATGATTTTGACGCGCCAAAAGTGTTATTAATTATGTACACGTACGCGTGACATGATTCCTTACATACAAAAATAAAACGAATATATGTACGCGTGATTCGTTTCAAGACAATTCTATAATTATAAATAATTAAGCTAAAAGCGGTTATAAAAGTAAAAATACACGATAAGTTTAAAACGTGTAATAAGTTAGATAATTAGGCCAAGTATAAATTGTTAAGCGACCGTGCTAGAACCACGGAACTCGGGAATGCCTAACACCTTCTCCCGGGTTAACAGAATTCCCTACCTGGATTTCTGGCTCGCTGACTGTAATACAGAGTCAATATTTTCCTCGATTCGGGATTCCAACCGGTGACTCGGGACACCATAAATTATCCCAAGTGGCGACTCTGAATTTAATGTAAGTAATCCCATTTCGATTGTCCTTTAATTGGAAAAACTCCCTTATACACTCCTTCCCGGGGGTATAGGTAAAAAAAAGAGGTGTGACAGTAATGATTGTAAATGTTATCCTGAGGGTATGAAACCCCAGATTTCACATCGTTGTGCTACTTTGAGGAGACACACACGCTAAATGACAAGCGTGTGGTCGTGCACCATTGGGAATTTGTGACTTAGTCCGTCCCGTATGACTGTTAAGTCGCGTATTTGATTTAAAACTGTTTGATATCATTGTGTTTTAGAAAGTATTACTATGTTTTGGGTTGAATGCCATATTTGGGCCTCGTGCCAACTGTTTTGGACCCTTAGGGGGGATTTTTACTACTACTCCTCATTGTTTTGACTTCATATTTGTACTTAGTCATACTGTATTCTACTATTTTCATAACTCTGCCGTATTTACTCCATTTTGATATTTTAAATGATATTTTGGGCTGAGCATCATGCTTTACTGTTGCCCAAGTGGCTTGAGTGGTTTCTGACTAAGTGAGGTCAAGGGCCTGTGTTGTGAGGATTATTATGGGATCGGGCTGCGCACCGCAGCATGTACTGATTGGTGATATATGAGAGGCCGAAGGCCTAATTTGTTATGCCACGAGATGGCTTGTGATAACGCTTGGGTTGTAGGAGCCTCTCCAGAGTCTGAACCCCCCAGTGAGCGCGGGTACCCAGTGTGAGATGTGATATTGCCCGAGGGGCTGTTGTTGTTTCATGTTATTGCCCGAGGGGCCAATTACGAGTGATTGTGTGGTAGCCCGAGGGGATGGTTCTGTTGATATTTTGCCCGAGGGCGGTTGTGGTACATGTTTTGCCCGAGAGGCTATTTTCGTTTCTATCCTTTTACTCACTGTTTTCACCACTCGTTTGAAACTATTGAAAGATGTTTTAAAAGGTTTTACTAAGGGTGTTTAACGGGTGGGCCGGGCCTGGCTGGGTAGGATTTTTTGTACCTGTACGGGTTATGGTCCGGGGCGGTTACGGGTTGGGGCTTACCGGGTTTAATGGGTTCGGATTCATCCGGGTAAAAATTGAACCGTAAGAGTTACGGGTTGAGGGGGCCGGGTCGGGTTTAGTGTTTTTTTTTTTTTTGTATTTTGTATAACTATTGTAAGTTATATTCATACAAAGTAAAAATATAAAGAATACAAGGAAGATGGGAAAAAATTGCACTTATAAATTGCAAATGCTACATTTATTTCAAAATTACAAAATTGAAGTTTGCAATTAAAAAGTAAATTAACAAAAAAAATAGTAAAACTAAATTTTCATGTATAATAAATTAATAATACTTCAAATTAATCTAACAAACTAAAACATTAAGCATAAATACGTCTAATAATTTTAAAATAACAAAAATTGTCTCAAATCAATTTAAATATGAATTTCTAGAGGACGCTCAAGACAATACTTTGTATGCCTCTTTAAATTGCCCGTGCCAGACTTTGAACGAAGATTTATGACTTGACCACAGTTCGTGCACTTTACTTTCTGAACTTTTTCATTTTCTTCTGCCACCTCAAAGTGTTCCCAAACATATGAGCGGACTCTAAAAGTACGAGACATGATTTAACTTGAATTGAGATTTGAGAATTGAGAGATGAGTGAAGAAATGAGGAAGAAGGGGGGGCGGTATTTATAGTTTTTCAAGAGGGGTTAATTTCTTTTAAAAAAACCCCAAAAATGGGCTAAAAATGCAATTAAGTCGTTGGGCAATGACCATAATGTGAAATGGACTGTTGCCAACGGTCCGAATCTGAGCCCACATTTTAAAAAAAAAATTGTTACCTTTAAATCGGTCTGGGCCGGTCCGGTTAACCAGGTGAACAATGTTGTTCGTTGACCGGATTTGACCGGTCCGGTTAACCGGTGGTCAAAATGTGAACGGACCAACCCCCTACACCCTTAACCCAGCCCAACCCAGCCCCTTTCTACCAGTCCGGACCGGTTTCGTTTTTAACCGGTCTGGGCCAGTTTGGAACTAGGCTGACCCGGCCCGTTTAACACCTTTAGGTTTTATTGAACTGAGTTATTTTTACGAGTTTTATTTCTTTACTACATTGTTTGGGACTTATGCTGTTTTGCCGTAGCGTTATGGCGTGGTTTACGTGTTTTCTTACTGCTCAGTTGGCTTTACTTTTATTACTTACTAAGTTGTCGTACTCACATTACTCCCTGCACCTTGTGTGCAGATACAGGAGTCTCCGATCGTGATAGCGAGTGCTGATCAGCCTTCCAGCAGGTCTCCGGAGTTGACTAGGTAGCTGCTTGGCGTCCGCAGCCCAGTGCTTCTCCTTCCTATCTTACTCAGCTTTGTATTAGCATTTGTTTTCAGACTATGATGTCTTTTCTTATTTCGAGACGAGTTTTAGTTGCTCATGACTGATGACACCCCGATGTTGGGCTGTGTTGTATTTTCGCACTGTTTATTTAACTTATATTATGGGATTTTTGCTAATTAATGGCTTTAAATGACTTATTATAAATGTCTGGTTGGTTCTGGTGAGGTCGGGTGTTTATTGAGTTCAGTTTTTAGTCACGTGATATGTTTAAGTGAAAAATGTCTCAGTTAAGGTGTTCTGACCATTGTGGACAACTTGGAGGGGTTGTTTATGTATTTCACCTAAAAAAAATGACCGATGATTGAAGCAGTCAGAAGAAGATGAGTTAACTAGTATGTCATATATAGAATGAAACAACTTCTTGATCGTAACACTATGACCGATGATTGAATTAAGCAGTTAGAAGAAGATGAGTTAATTAAACCTATGCTGACATGAAGAAAAGTTATCTTGAAATACAAGCTCTTGAAATATATATAACTTAGTGACGAGCAAAAAAATGAGATGAAAACAAAAAAGTTTACATAATATGACACCAACTAGTTGTGTACTTGTGTATATATATTATATACACACTTCTGTATATCTAACTTGTTTTCACAGCTATACTACATGTCAACATAATCTTAGTACAAATGATGGAAAAAAAATAATCAAAAGAATCCTCTCCTCCAAAAGGGTTTCTCAAACAACGATAGTGAAGTATTTCAACCGCGGTATTGTTTTCTCATAGAAGCCACAGCTTTTTCAAGTTTAGACACTGATTCCTTGGGAAAATGTCCACCTTCAAAATCAGGAACAGCTCCTTGTAGTTTTTAATGACTAAATAATCTAGTGGCAGTAAACGTGTAATTATGTATAACACCCTAGATATTAATATAGGCTTGTAGGGTGTGTTTGGTAAAAATATTCTCATTTTTCATTGTTTGGTTGCACAAAATAGTTTGGAAAATATTTTTCTAAATATTATATTTTTCTGAAATTGGAGGAAAATGACTTCCCTAGGAAAAGTTAGGAAAACATTTTCCAAAAACTCCACTTAGCCTCGCATCTAAACCCCAACCCCGCCTCCTTCTCTCCCTACCCCACCTCTCCCACCCCTCTCTTCAAAAAAGCTTTTTTCTTTAAATTTTATTTTTTTTCCGTCACCACCCACCCTGCAACCTCTCCCCCGGCCCACCCGTAAAAATAATTATTTTTATGCTTTTTTTTTGTATATTCAAATTTCTGATTTTTCGTTTTATCTGCATCACTCACCCCCCTATCCCACTGCCCCCACCCCCGCACAAAAAAAAGTTTTTTTTTTACTTTTTTTTTTGTAATTTCAAATTTCATTTTTTTGTTTTTCTGCACCCCCTCCCTCCCTCCGAAAAAAAAATATTTTTTTTATTTATATATTTTCAATTTTAGTTTTTTCATCTTTCAGTTTACAGGTTCGAAATTTTACAAGTTTCAAAGTTATGAGTTTTTGAGATTTATGTGTTTGGAAGTTTACAGGTATTTAAGAATTATAAAGTTTACGGGTTCGAAAGTTCGTGATTTCGAAAGTTTAGCGGTTCGGAAGTTTATGAAATTTGTTGGTTCGGAAGGTTGTTGGTTCGAAAGTTTATGGCTTCATGTTTATTGTATCAAAATTATTTTTGAATACTTTTGAGAAGTTATTTTCCTTAATTTGCATATCAAATATCGAAAAGTGGATAAGATTAGTACTTATTTTTTAAGAAAATATTTTCCACGTAAAACATTTTCCGTTATACCAAACACACCCGTAATTTCTGCAAATATGCAATTAATGTTTCTGCTGCGGTGTCATGTTTGCCTATAACGTCCTAAATATTTTGAACGTGCTGGCAAGTGGCAACTATGAGTATCATTGCATTAGGTTAGTTAACGGTGTAAAAACAATTTTACATTATCATATTATTTAAGAGCTAACTATTCATAAAAAGTCAAATTAGTAACTTGAATATAAGATAAGTTACGTACCAGGTACAACATATTAAATATATTAATAATATAAAAGCTCTTTACACTATGATTATATTTAACTTAAAGAGCGTGTTTAGCATGAAATAAAATATTTTTATAGAAAATATATTCCTAAAAAATGTTTCATGAATAAAGAGTGGTTTTAAGATTTATTTTCCATTGTTTGGTTGGTGAGTGGAAAACCTTTTTCAGAAAATATTTGTTAGTATTTGGTTAAAGAGTAAAAAATATTTTTTTACGTTACTCTCCTCACTCAACCCGTTCCCCCAAGTTTTCATGTTTCCTGTGCTCACCCCTCTCTCCCAATGCCCAACGTTTTCAGAACTCTATTTTTCTTCAAGAATTTAATTATTCTTCTAAATGTTCACACAGACGCAAAGGCACTAATATGCTGCATTACCTTTTTACGCCAAAAAATAATATTGAAATTTGTGCTCCATAACTAAAAAAAAAAATACTCTTTTTTTGGTTAAAAAGAAAGTACTCTATCTACAACATGAAAATGAAGTACTTATTAAATAAAATATTTTTTATGCATCAAGAAAAGAAAATACTCATTTTGTTGAAATGAAAGAAAATATATACTTTTTCTACATCATTAAAAGAATTTTTTTTGTTGAAATGAAGGAAAATACTTTTTCTACGTCATGATTTTTTTTTTGTTGAAATAAAAGAAAATACTTTTTACTACATCATTTTGTTGAAATAAAATAAAATACTTTTTTAATTTATATCATGAAAAGAAAAATACTCATTTGTTGAAATGAAAAGAAAGTACCAATATTAATATTTCAATTTAGGTTGGGGGTTGGGGGCGAGAGTCGGGAGGGGGTTGGGTGGGGTGGGGTGGATGAGAAATAGGGTGGGAAAGGTTAAAAAAGAGTTGTGGAAAATGTTTTCCCTTTTCTTGGGAAAACATTTCTCTCCAATTGGAGGAAAATGAGTTCATGAGAAAAATATTTTTCAAAATATTTAAGCTAACCAAACATGGAAAAATTGAAAAATAATTTTCACTCATACCAAACACACCCAAAATCCTTCTATTATTAGTCTTAGGGAAGGACTTCGTTTACCGTGAAAATGGTAATAACAATTAAATTTAATTATGGGACTCGAAAAATACGTGATATATTTTTATGCTAGTTGTTAAGCAGTCGATACTATGTATGTGAGACTTAGAAACGCAATAAGAGTTAGGGATAGAGCGATAATCAAACCGTTGGGCCAATTCTAGGGGCCTCGAGCTTGTTGATTTGGGGCCTCGAGATCGATTTCGAAGCTCGGCAGGAAGCTATCGAGGAGGGTTGTCATACCCCTTTTTACCAACCTCACTAAACCCTTTTATAATTAATAAAAAGATTTCGCAAAGCTCGAAAGGGTCTTTAATTAAAAATGACAAAATTATGTTCAAAAGGAAATAACTCAGAGCCGCCACCTAACGTTTGATTTCGGTGTGTCAGGTCACCCTTTTTCTTTAACATGATTTTTCCTTTTAAAGCATTTTAGACTCCAGAACTAAGTCTGTACCAGAGATTTGGGTAAGGAGATTCATTTGACTCGGGGAGAAGGTGTTAGGCACTCCCCAAGTCCCGTAACTAGTACGGTTGCACACTTGATCTAGTTGGCTTTCAGATTATACGAATTGAGGTAAAACAAACACAGAAAAATAAACACACAAAAGGGCTCGAGGTTGTCCTCTCCTAATAAAATAAAAATAAAAATAAAAACAAAATACTACAAGCTCTACTTTTGGACTCCAAATACAAGTACTACGGAGCATTCCCTGGATAAATTTAATTAAGGGAACGACCTCTCGCCTCAAAGCTAACAAAATCCTAAAGCTTGCTTACCCAAATGTGACCGGCCTAAACATGCACCTACCGATAAACTAGTAAATAGATCTATATACATGAAAAATTTAGAATACTAATAACTCGTATTTTATTTCACTCCATAACTTTTAAGTCCAATCTTATTTTAAATAGCATCTCCCCAGATTGTTCTTTTAAATCCAACAAAAGACAGTCCCATTTTTCAATTCCACTTAAGCATACGATTCAAATAACTAAACGTGCGAATCCAATTCACTCGCAATCAATTCAGGTAAACATACGAGCGAGCACATTCAAAACCATAGATAACAAGTCACAGAATCGAATCACCAAGCAAATAGTTAACATTAAAATGAGTAATGGATTGAAGGATTGAACCTTAACGCGCGGAACTTTTCGATTAATCGGGAGGAGGCAAGTACAATGCCTTGAATCTACTGAATCCAAACACAAGTACAACAGCAAAATAATTTAAGGGGCGCGAACTGGAACACGTACGTCACGACTAGACCCTCCAATCGGCGACGAACTCGAATTAGACTCAGCTTGACTCCATTTTTAAATTCTGTCCAGATTTTTTACCCGTGTTCTCTACTGATTTATCTTTGCCTTTTCTCTTCTAGCTTCTCTATGTCAGTGATTGTTTTGTAAGTCATAAAATGGTGAAGTGAATAGGTATGGGTGTTCGTCGTCTCCTCCTCTCTATTTTTTTTTGTGTGTGTGTGAAGTCCCTTTTCAGGTGAGCCCATTTTTTTGGTTTTCGGAGATTGAGGGTGCCCCTGCTCTTTAAGATTTATGACGGGTTTGATGGCTAGAGTGGGTTTTGCGATGGATGCGCTCATTTTTCGGCGGGTTCGGTTGAGTCGCTGCTTTGTGGTTGTGGAGATTGGGTTAGAGGGGACGGCTGGGAGGGTTGGTCGTTGGGTGTTTTTGGTTTGTTGCTGAAGGGTGTTTCTTCTTTCTTAAGGTTAAGAAGATGAAGTAATAGAATCGCTGGGGGGGGGGGGAAGCTGCAATGTTTCAGGTGTTGGAGACCATCATACTTAGGTGGAGGGTGACGACAGGAGATGGGGTGGTGAAGAGGAGTGACGGTTGCAGCTATAGGTGATGGGATCTCCGGCGAGTTTGGTGGTGTCCAGGCTGCTGATGGCTTTGTACTTCCATGGCTTGCCTCTCGAGGTCCTATTTGAAAGGCAGTTGCGAGAACCTGTCTGGATTAAGTGGCCCTTTCTCGGGCAGCTACTGAGACATAGGTTGGCTCTGAGATTCTCCATTGAGTGGTTCGTACTTACGACTTGGATTATCTATTTCGGAGTCTTTTTGGGTGTCTAGGGTTTGTGTTGTAATCTAGTTGGAGAAGAAGAAGAAGGTAGTCATGTTCTTTTTCTAGGTTTAGCTCCTAGGTTTTTTTTGTTAAAAGAATAGGTTATTAGTGAGTTAGTATGAGCCATTAGATTAGAAGGAATCAAAGGCTGAGATTAAAAATAAATCGGCGGGTCAGGAGTGTTGAAACAGGTCAGATGTTGAGGGAATTGGGCTCAAGTGTAATGGGTCAGCTGCGGTGTTTCAGGTGTTGAAGACCATCATGCTTAGGGTGTTAGGTTGACGACGAGAGATAGGGTGGTGAAGAGGAGTAACGGCTGCAACTGTAGATGATGGGATCTCCGGCGAGTTTGGTGGTGTCCAGGCTGCTGATGGCTTTGTACTTCCATGGCTTGCCTCTCGAGGTCCTGTTGGAAAGGCAGTTGCGAGAACCTGTCTGGATTGTGTGGTCCTTTCTCGGGCAACTACTGAGACATAGGTTGGCCCTGAGATTCTCCATTGAGTGGTTCGTTCTTATGACTTGGATTATCTGTTTCGGAGTCTTTTTGGGTGTCTAGGGTTTGTTTTATAGTCTAGTTGAAGAAGAAGAAGAAGAAGAAGAAGAAGAAGAAGAAGAAGAAGAAGAAGGCAACCATGTTCTTTTTCTAGGTTTAGCTCCTAGGGTTTTTTTTGTTAAAAGAATAGGTTATTGGTGAGTTAGTATGAGCCATTAGATTAGAAGGAATCAAAGACTGAGATTAAAAATAAATGGGCGGGTCAGGAGTGTTGAAACGGGTCAGATGTTGAGGGAATTGGGCTCAAGTGTAATGGGTTTAAGTTAAAAGAGATGGACTCACACCTTTGGGCTACAAATTTTCTTGTTGGACAAAGACAAACTCAATAATCCTAGAAAAATATTAATTGAACTTAGTTAAGTAAATAAACAAAATATTAAAATGAAACTATTTTTTGTATTTTTAAATGTTATTACAATAAAGTAAAAAGTAAAGAAAATAGGCTAAAGTCATGATAAAATTAAGATACCATGAATAAAAATATACTAATTGATATTAAACTAAAGATAAAAAATTCGAAAAGTTATAAACACGATAAATAAAACTATTTTATGTTTTTTTATTTATGTCTTAGGATTAAAAGTAAAAAGATTAAAATTATATTAAAATAAACTCAAGTAAATATTTTAAAAATATTAAAATACTAAAACTAACTTTCAAGTTTGCGCGGGTCAAAAATTACGTGCTTACAGGGTTGGAATACGGCTAGCAGTTATAACAAAATTAACGGAGGCTCTTTATGGCCAATGATAAGCAATAAATGATGAACAAATATGAAGATAATAAACGAAAACAATAATATCAAGAGAAAATGTTAAGAGCAAATAAAATGTTCTTGTATATTTCGTGTAGAGCAATTGAAGCAAGAGGCCCTTACAAAGTGACAATGATCCCCTTTATATAGGAGGGGAATCCCAACATAGTACAAAATGCATTAATGATAAAGGAATATGGATGAGACAACTAGATTCCTGATCAAGGGTTAGGGCAGTCCCCTAGGCCCTGTCAGTCCTAGTCACGTGCCTTGGAAACTCCCCATTTCTACCGTGGCCGAGGTCAACGTTGTCCCAAGATCGGGCCTCGACGAACCTCGAGGGAGGAAACTTGATCATAACCTTGTAACCTCGAGACTTTGAGATGATTTTCTGAAGCGTCTCGAAGACGAGAAATTGGGCTCTCCGATTTCATCACACTTGCTACTCTAACCGCATCAAAATATCTTTTTCCGTCTAAATTATGGAATTTGTAACTTGTTCTCTTTATTACTTTCACGAATGTGATTTTCATTTTTGATATATACTCGGAAAAACAAGTCCAGAAATTTCATTGTTAGGTAAGATGACGAGAGCAAATTAATACTGGGACAATTATTATTCTAAGCATATAAACACAGTACAAAAATTCTATTAGAAAAGATCATCATGTGCATGTACGATCAGCAGTCACAATTCAACGTTACCAAGTTCCTTAGTTAGACTACTTAGAGCAATTTTTTTTGTATTTTTATTTTGCTTTAAAAGTTAATTTGTTCATTTAATTTCTTGAACAATGAGACACTGGCCGGGACGTGGACGGAATGAAACGACTCAAGGAAAATATAAAAGGAGTTCTTCATGCTAGGTTTATTGCATCTCCAATATTACGATATATTTTATTTTCCATCTAGTAACTTCGATTAATCGTTTGAGTTTATATATATATATATATAAGATAAACATTGCACCAATCACTGGTGAGGATTGATAACAAGAATTAAAAAATATTATTTTGAAAATATTTCCACTTAGAAATGTCAATATCGTTTCATATGCATCATCTCAATACGAACTATTGATTGTAATTTCCATCATATAGGTTTCAAGCTTTTGTTCTTATTCTCTTGATAATAATTGTAATTTTTTGTCAAAATAATTAAGGGTTCCGTCTTTCAAGTGTAGAAGCACTGAAGTACTGCACTCTTCGTGTATATAATTTAAATTCATTGTGATAATTATTTTCAACATTTAAAACTAATTGTCTTATAACTTTTGAGTCAGTCAAACATTACTTTTCATTGAAGTCTAAAACACAATTACTTATATCTAGAACATAAAAATTGTGATCACCCACAAACGTTTAGTACATAAACCTAAAATCTCTTTTTCAGTTCTTTCATTACGTCTGATTACTTTTTAAAGATTAGCGGTGAATATTTTTGTTACGGTAAATACTAGCAAGGCAACGAAATTTAGCCAAGTTTAAGTACATAATCAATGAAAATTACATCTATATATGTTGGGATTGAAATAAAGTAAATTAAGGCATGATGCTATACGGAAGTGAATGTTGGGATCAACACATCCACGAGATTACAATATTAAGGTAAATATGCGATTATATAAGATTAAACAAGTCTAGAGATCACAAACGACAGAAGGTGCAAGTAGCACATATTAAGAGAAAAAAATAAGAGAATGTTATCTAAGATGGTTAGGTCCTGCCATAGGTGTGACAATATGATCATTGAAAGTGTTGGAACGATATAGACCTAAAATCACTTGAAGGGAATCAAACGTTTTAAAGATTTGCGATTTCTTGGAAACCTTGGCGATTCAGCGCTAAGTAAAGAAGACAATATAATGGAGACAAAGGGTGTGTTTGGTACGAAGGAAAATGTTTTTCAATTTTTCCATGTTTGATTGGCTTAAATGTTTTGGAAAACATTTTTCTTATTAACTCATTTTTCTCTAATTGGAGGAAAATATTTTCTTATCAAGAGAAAGGAAAACATTTTTCAAATCTCCTTCTCAACCTTCCCACCCTATTCCCTACCCTCACCAACCCCACCCCTATCTCCAAAAAGGCTTTTTTTTTTAAAAAAAAATCAGCTTATTTTTTTTCCGTCTCCACACACCCTGCTACCCCCTGCAAAAAAATTACTATTTTTTACTTTTTTTTGTTATTTCAAATTTATGTTTTTTCGTTTTTCTGTACCCCTTCCTCCCCCCTCCCCCCGAAAAAAAAATATTTTTTATATATTTTCAGTTTTACTTTTTTCATTTTTCGGTTTACAGGTTCGAAATTTTACAAGTTTCATTTTTCTGCCCCCCCCCCCACCCTCGGGAAAAAAAAATATATTTTAAAATATATTTTCAGTTTTAGTTTTTTCGGTTTACAGGTTCGAAATTCTACAAGTTCCAAAGTTATGAGTTCAGAGGTTTATGTGTTTGGAAGTTTACGGGTTTAGAAAATATAAAGTTTACGAGTTCGAAAGTTCACGGTTTCGAAAGTTTAGCGGTTCACAAGTTTATGAAATTTGTGGGTTCGGAAGGTTGTTGGTTCGAAAGTTTATGGCTTAATGTTTATTGTATCTAAATTATTTATGAATACTCTTGAGAAGTTATTTCCTTAATTTGCGTACCAAACACCAGAAAATGAATAAGATTACTACTTGTTTTCCAAGTCCACGGAAAACATCTTCCGTTATACCAAAACACACCCAAGGTATTGCTAGGTGAGATTAGAGCCGTCAAAATGGGCTTGGCCCGTGAGGCCAGCCCAGCCCAGCCCGCTACTTGGGTAGGGCATGGGTTGAGATTTTTTATCCCATTTAAAACTGAGGCTTATAAGCCCTGCCCAAGTCAGCCCGCTGACCCTTGAGGCTTGACCGAGGCTGGGCCAGGGCCAGCCCGTGGGCCAAAAATTAATTAAATTCAAATTTAAATATATAAAAAAAGTAATAACTAAAAAATATTAATTATATATAATCCTCATTTTCCAATCTTAGATTGCTCATTTACCCTTTCATATCAACTAGAATTTATATTTTTGACATGCATGTAGTATGGCAAAATTAGTTTTTCTTTTGCTTAACTAACAACGAACAAGGAAAATTTTAAGTGGCCAATAATAATTTTTTTCCAAAGAATATTACTTTAAGTGACCAATAATCATTTTGGTTACTTTAATATATTATTAATTATTAAATTGCTCTTCAGTATAGAAAAAGATCAAGTTTTAATACCCGAAGAAAATTGACAACACTAGCAAATTTCATGAATTTAAAAAAATTATGGACTATAATGATGAAATCAACAAATAATGTTAAACCTAAATTAAAAAAACCTTAACACATAAACTTATTGATGCAATTCCTGAACCTAAGGAAAGTGAAAGAAAAGTACTAAAAAAAAAATTCATGTAACATTAAAAAAAGAAGATCTAGAGATATAGAGAATTTGCATTTCAATTACGAGATTCCTTGTCAAATATCAAGATTCTTGTACACTCTAAATAAACAGAAATCGTTCATATGATTAAGAGATTATGTCACGAAAAAATATCTAAAGATTTGAAAAAATATTTTTTTGTAAAAAAATTGAAGGGCCGGCCCGCACTAGCCCGCGACCCTCTTAGAGTTGGGTTGGGTTGGGCTAGCTATTTTAAGGCCCATATAGATGAAGGGCCGGCCCGCCTTAGCCAACCAAATTTAAAAGCCCAGGAAGCTTGGGTTGGGTTGGCTGGGCTAGCCCATTTGGACAGCTCTAGGTGAGATATTGGAAATAAGGTTGCTTATTAATTGGTACAGTCACATTATGTACATTGTTTGAGTGAAGTCTTCTATTTTAGTTTGATACATTTAGTATACTTATGATATCTGGAGCATTCCTATTTTCAGTAAATCCTAATTTTCTTCTAAAGACACATTATTAAGTGTAGGAAAATAAAAAAGCCCAGATGGAGCAGAGATGATACATATGATTCATATAAAGTTAGCCCTAATAATATTTTTTAATTGAAGCATAGTTATTGTCGTTAAATTATTCTAAATTGTAACATATATTAATAATATTACTGGCTAAAGCATTTTAACTCACAAATTTAGAATCTACACATTTTGTGTGCAAATACATGTTTGAGTTATAATTCAATTCGTCAAGCTATATTCCTTACTCATGGTAAGCAGTTTCAACAAATTATAAACTAACTAAATTTCTATACCAATTCAGATTACATTGATACAATTATATGGTTACATATTTATTTGATATCTAAATCTTTTTATGCATATTTGGTAACACATTAAATCTTTTAATAGATAATGCAATTCTTTAGATTACATTAGAGAGCTATTAATATTGCCTAATTTCCGCATTACATTCGCACCTAGTTCCTTAAACAACATTGATCTTGCTTCTTGTTTCAAAGCACCCATGGCATCATCAACAGGTTCAAACAACACTGTTCCAATTAAGAAAAGGTTCCCTAAGGATCAAAACAATGTGAGTTTTCTTAATTTGGTTATCTGATATGATACTATGTAGAAAATATTTATCAAAATGTCATTTTAATTTTAGGTTAGGATATTTATTTTGTTTTCATTTCAAATATGTGCAAATCAACTACAGCTCTGTAACACGTACGTAGATCTGGTTCATTTATGAATACTCAGTTAACATTTTGTTAGTTTATAAATGTATAACAAATAACTGTAGTAATTACTGGAAAAATAAAATAGCGTATATGTGAGACGAAGTATTCAGTAGAAAGCTTATGTAAAGCACACAACAAAATAGTACGTAGAAGGCTATATAATATTTGATGGGATGACAATTAAGAATTCGTTAAAAGAACCAAATCTAAACAACGCTTCGAGCAAGAACTAAGGGTGTTAATAGCCAAATTTAAATGATTTTCCTTATATCCATAAAGTTACTTTCTTCCGAATGCTTGAACAATTTCTATTTTGCCTATGATAATCTGTTTGCTTTTTTTTTTTTCTCTCTTTGAATATGAAGAACAAAAGTGATAGTGATGAAAAACAACAAGAAAAACCTTCGCCTATTCTCAACCCCACTGAAAATGCTATCACTCCACTAGCTTTCCTAAGTCCCACTCCTCCGACTAGTGGAGCAGTGGTAGTAGGTGCCACAAGTGGCACTCATATTAGTAGCAATGTGAGTGCCACTTTAGGTGGCATTCCTCGAAATGTTAATGTCGCTCCTAGCCTCTTGCAGAAGCGATCATATGATGTGTTCAGTGGAGGAAATCGTTTTCTGCAGCCAGGCAATGTTCAGCTGCTAAATGTGCCGACGCACCCTCTTAACTTTCCCTGGAGGGGAGAGTACTTAGTGCGTAGTGAAACAGGCATTCATTCACCCAAATCTTTGGTTGGGTATATGCGCTCCCAGCCAAGCCACAATAAGAAAGGTGCATATGAATCTGCTGATGTTCAAACACTAAAAGAGGTTGCCAAGGACAAAGGAAAAAAACAAGTTGCATCACAAGGAAAAGAGGAGGCTGTTGCAGAACCAAGTCCAACTAGACGTAATGACGTGAACATTCATGATTTGAAATTAGTAGACAATAGGAAGAAGTACCGTGTGCCAGATCTCAACTTTCCTCCACCAGAGGATGATTGATCAAAACATGGTAGAACGAGTGTTTTATATTTTTGTAAACAATTAATATTAAGTATTTAGTAGTATTTTTTTTCACCATACGTGTTAATGGTGTTGAATTACTAAACTTAGTTTTATCTATATTTCTTGTTTCCTATGATGAGGGCAAGGGGAAAAACATTAATGATGATTGCAATAAGTCCTCTGGATTTCTTTAATTACGCAATATATTGCGAGAGTTTTAAGTTTTTGTACTTTTTTATTTTATGCATATTTTGCGTGTTTCATTTCCCTGTTCTTATTTTTTCCGTTATAGTAGTCCTTTTTATTTATATCTTTTTGTTTCAATTCTTGGTTAGTTTATAATTTATATGACAATTGTTACAACAGTTTCAAAAAAAGCAATATTTATCAGACAAAAGTTTACAGTGCAAAACTTGTGTAAAGCATGTGCAAAGCACGCGACAAGAGTACAAAAGATTACATGATAGTTTTTGATAGGTTAAGGTTTAGAATTCATTAGTATGACTTAATTCTAAGGTATGTTATTTCAAACCATAAAGGCGTTCATCCTCAAGTTTAAATGCTTTCCTCTATTATATGATTTGTTCTTTCTTTGAATATGAAGAATAAAAGCGGTAGTGACCAAGAACAACAAAAAAGCCTTCAGCTATTCTCATCCGCCTTGAGAATGCTATTACTCCCACTTGCTTCCCCAAAGTCCTACTCCTCCTACTAGTGAAACATTCATGATCCGGAATCCCCACCTTCGGGACCGTGATGGCGGTTAAAATTTTACGCAAGCTAATGTTAGAATAGTTTTTAGCCATTTTAACAGTTCAAATTAAATAATAACCAAGAGACTGAAATAAAGTGAGAAAATCATAACATTCACAATATCTAGATACAAGCCAAGAACTGGTGTCACAAGTGCACCAACGACTAGAATAATACAAATAATGGTCTCAATAAAAGTAAACCTTTCTTAAATGAATTAAAAAGCTAGGATAAGGTAGAAGGGGACTTCAGGGCTGGGAACACCGAGCAGTTGTACCTCAAGTCTCTGAGCAATCTATTGACCGCCGCTAGGACCGACTGCAAAATTTACTCTAACCCTCGTTTTTGAAAACTTATATTCTGCCCAGATGCCCTGTTACAACCCATATCCACATGTGTTAGTTCATGCCATATATTAGTTAACATAAATCCAAGAAGGAATTATCTTTGAGATGATAAGAAGTCAATCCTATTGGTCTTAAGTGATACAAGAGTGTATAAGGGTGATTAACCAGTATTAGAAGTTAAACGAATCAAGGATGTTGTAACTCGTATTTTCAGGTAATCTAGCGGTGCTTAATACACTCAAGATGTCATTTATTAAGGTATTTTAATCATATAATATCCGTATCATAAGTCTTGAAGTCAAACGAGTTATGAAACAAAAGTCGACAAAAGTTGTCGCAACTTAGACTCATAATTTTACTTAAACATTAGGTCAAATGTTTCTAATATTTTCTCATAATTTACAAGGAATTAGAGGGTGATATAACAACCAATTTAAAGATCTATGAGTCTAGTTTCCAACGCATTAAACCGTTCATCGATACGATCTCGGAGTAGAGAGATATTCGCATTTTCGCGAGACTGCGCCAAGCACCTCTCTATGGGGCCCACTAAGGCGGTTTAAGATATTTGGACCTATATAGGATGCCTCCAACCCGTTTTAAGTCATTTCTTCTCACTATTTTCAGACCTTAGAACCCTAGGAACATCCTCTCAAGGTTCTCTCAAGATTCAAGACCCAAAAAAGGGCAAACAACACAAATCAAGTGTCGGGAATTCCGTGGCGCTAGTAAGTCTCTTGTTCTTCTTGTTGTTGCTCATTTTTGTGTTGTTCCAGCTCGTGTGGGAGGTTGTTTTAAAGGGTTTATGTTCTGTAAATACTCCATCATGTTATTAATATCAATCCTAGGTGATTTCAAGCCTTCTAAAGTGATTCTAGTGCCGAAAAACTCTAATTGATCGCTAGTTTCGTTTTTTTGTTGTTGTGGCAGCATTGAAGGGATATTTCATGGAAATTTAAGGTCAAATTGGAGTTGTTCTTTCTGTATAAAGGTAAGGAACCTCTTACTCTATATGTATTTAAGATTATTCAAGTTGCGGCTAAGCCATTGAAGCTAGAACTTGTGAGATATATATCGAAAGGTTTGGTAGTAATATTATTGTTTTGTGGACTGTTTTGCGTTGTTGTTGGGCTGCGTATTTTACTACTATCTTGTGGAGTTTTGGCGGAGGAAGGGTGTGGAGAAACACCATATATATGTAGGGTTATGGGCTGATAGTTATTCGTAACATTTCCAGGTTGTTTGACACTACTACGGTGGTCGTCGTATGTATGGAGTGATTAGGCTGTGTGTGGACTATTTTGGGAGGCTCAATATGTTTATTATTGATGTTGTTTGGGCTGTTTGGTGACTGTTTTGAATGGCGTGAGGTCATATATATAGGGGAGGTGCTGTCTCTTTTATCGTAAAATAGGTTGTGGTTGATACATAATAGTTATGACGCTTAAATGATAACGATAGTATCGTTTCTCTTATTGTAGACTAAGGAGTTTTGACAATTGCATAGCTTGAGATTGGGGCAGTATATACAAGGTATGTGAGGCTATCCCTTTCCTTCTTTTGCACGACTCCGATGGTACATAATGTAATGAACGAGCTTCCAAGATACTCTACTCTTAGAAGCTAGCAGTACTTACATTGTTTTCCCTCTTATGCAACGATTGATGTTAATGTTGCTTCTCTTATTCTTACGTTATCAATGTTGTTGGTACTTCCTGATTCTTATGAGGTTCATAGTGAAGAGTTAGTCCTAATAACGTGTATAGAGGATACCGACCTTACGTCACTCCGAAAGGTTTAGAATGTGATTCCATGAGTCGAGCATGCATTATATATATGTATCTATTTTACTCTACCGAGCCACGCTATAGTTGGCCGGGTACGGCACCTATTGTGCAACCACTGATCAGTTGGGTTTTACCGAGCTCCACGTGGCCGGGTACGATTCTACCGAGCCTATTATGGCCGGGTACGATATGATGATGATGATGCCCACAGAGTCGAATGCTTTAAAGGTTTATGTATTTATACATATGTATCATGCATTTCATGTAAGTAGCCCTCAGAGGTACTAAGATGTTACATGTTGTATATTCTCTATCCTTGCTTACATTACTGATCGTATTTATGGTTCCTTGCCTTACATACTCAGTACTTTATTCGTACTGACGTCCTTTTATTTGTGGACGCTGCATGTCGTGCTGCAGGTCCTGATAGACAGGCAGGTGCAGCTTCCCCACCACAGTAGACTGTCCAGTTCAGCGGTGATTGGCGAGATCCCTTCTCCGGACTTGCCTTGGTCTTGGTATGCAATTTTTGTTATAGACATTATGGGTATGTCGGGGCCCTGTTCCGGCTATGTTGCAACACTTATGTTCTTTTAGAGGCTCATAGACAGGTGTCGGCTCATCTATAGTTTGGTATGCCTTGTCGGCTAGTTTTTGTTGTATAGTCTTTCATAGTAGCGTGGTAGCTCATACCTTATATGTAGTTTCTTGATTGTCTGGTCATCCCCTGCTATGTATGTTCATGCCGTCATATTTTATTGCTGGTTGTCCATGATCTAGGTCTACCATTTATATTGATCTCGTCAGCCCTAAAAGATAATAATGAAGGTTAGATGAAATGTACGTTGGTGCTCGGCAAGTGTGGTCGGGTGCTAGTCATGGCCCTTCAGTTTGGGTCGTGACAAACTTGGTATCAGAGCAAGTCTGTCCTAGGGGTTGTCTATGAGCCGTGTCTAGTAGAGTCTTGATTATGGATGTGTAGCACGCCACATTTATAATCAGGAGGCTACATGACATCTAGGGTTGTTACCTTCTTCCTGAATCTAGATCGTGCGTAGAGTTGAGTCGTAAGTGTTCGTCTCTAATATTCACCTTGTTTTTTTTCAGTGATGCCTTCGACTAGGAAGCAAACGATTAGTAGACGGCTTGATACAGCAGCGGGAGAGGGTACCAGTCAGGTTCCCCAAGTCAGAGCAGGACAAAGTAAGACTCAGAGTGAGATGCCCTCTCATACTTCATCTACTCCATCTCCTCCAGAGGATATTAGAAGGCACCCAGCGCCTCCAGTTCCTCCGTCTGGCTCTCCAGACCAGGATATGCAGAGTGCTTTGCAGTTATTGACTAGCTTGGTAGCTGCTCAGGCTCAGAGGCAGAATACAGGTGCTGCTGAGAAACCAGTTAGTACAAGAGTTCGTGATTTTATTAATTTAGACCCTCCAGTGTTTACCGGATCAGACCCCAAGGAGGACCCACAGACTTTTATTGACCAGGTTCATCGTACACTTTGGGTTATGCATGTTAGTGATACAGAGGCAGTAGAGTTGGCTTCTTATCGGCTACGGGATTTAGCGGTTCTCTGGTATGATAGTTGGGAGAGATCCAGGGGTCCGAACCCTCCTCCAGCTGTGTGGAAGGAATTTTCTGAGGCCTTTCTTCGTCACTACTTGCCAGTTGAGATACGACGAGCTAGAGCTGATAAGTTCTTGAACCTTAGACAAGGTAATATGAGTGTGCGAGAGTACAGTATGCAGTTTGATTCTTTGGCAAGGTATGCTCCCCATATGGTGGCCGAGATGAGTGATAGGGTGCATATGTTCGTGAATGGGTTGGGACCACATCTGATAAATGAGTGTACGACAGCCTCCTTGGTGGAGGGCATGGATATTTCCCGTATTCAAGCTTATGCCCAGACCCTAGAGGATCGTAAGTGCCAGCAGAGGGCAGTTAGGGAGAAGGATAGGGGCCAGCATAAGAGGGCGAGATTTGCAGGGTATTCTGATGACTTCAGAGGCCGCATCAGGCCACAGTTTTCGAGGAGTTCGGTTCCACCTGTAGCTAGTGCTCCTCCACAGTTTCAGAGGCCTCGATATGATCGATCCTATTCTGGTCCAGGTCAGAGTTCGCGGGCATCTAGCTCGCAACATCACAGGGATACTAGTCAGATGAGACCCCCAACACTACATTGTGATCAGTGCGGCAAGGCCCACTTTGGACTGTGTCGTCGAGGTTCTGATGCATGCTATTCGTGCGGACAGCCTGGCCATATGATGCAGGATTGTCCTAATAGAGGAGGTGATGGTATGGCTCAGCCGACTGGATCTGTGTCTGGTTCTTCCTTATCAGTTCGACCTCCAGCATGGGGTTTTCAGCAGTCGACAGGTCGTGGTAGGGGTAGAGGTGCAGTGCCGAGTTCGAGTGGTGCTCAAAATCGAACCTATGCTCTAGTAGGTCGACAGGATCTCGAGTCGTCTCCAGATGTTGTTACAGGTATTATATCTGTGTTTTCTTATGATGTATATGCACTGATTGATCCGGGATCTACATTATCATATGTTACACCCTTTGTGGCTAATAAGTTTGGCATTGAACCTGAATTGATAAGTAAACCCCTCGCGGTATCTACTCCGATAGGAGATTCTGTGATTGCTAGAAGGGTATATAGAGGTTGCACTGTGATGATTTGTAGTCGTCAAACCTCGACAAATTTATTTGAGTTAGAAATGGTTGATTTTGATGTGATAATGGGAATGGACTGGTTGGCCTCATGCTATGCAAATGTTGACTGTCGTACGAAGATGGTTAGGTTCCAATTTCCGGGTGAACCCGTCATTGAATGGAAAAGGAACATTGCTACACCGAAAGGTAGGTTTATTTCCTATCTTAAGGCAAGGAAAATGATCTCAAAAGGTTACATTTATCATCTCGTTCGCGTTAGGGATGCGGAGGCGAAACCACCTACTTTACAATCAATCCCTGTGGTCAACGAATTCCCAGATGTTTTCCCAGATGAACTCCCAGGCCTTCCTCCTGAAAGGGAGATTGAGTTTAGCATTGATGTGTTTCCTGACACTCAACCGATCTCTATTCCTCCATACAGAATGGCCCCGGCAGAGTTGCGAGAGTTGAAAGTGCAGTTGAAGGACTTGCTAGATAAGGGCTTTATTAGGCCTAGCACTTCACCTTGGGGTGCACCAGTCCTATTCGTGCGGAAGAAAGACGGGTCGTTACGGATGTGTATCGACTATCGACAGTTGAATAAGTCTACTATAAAGAACAAGTATCCACTTCCAAGAATTGATGACCTGTTTGACCAACTCCAGGGTGCCAAGTATTTCTCTAAGATTGATTTACGTTCAGGGTATCATCAGGTGAGGGTTAGGGAGAAGGATATTCCAAAGACGGCCTTCCGGACAAGATATGGGCACTTTGAGTTCTTGGTGATGTTGTTCGGGCTAACAAATGCCCCAGCAGGCTTTTATGGATCTCATGAATACTATATTCAGGCCCTATCTTGATGTGTTCGTGATTGTATTCATTGATGACATTCTAGTGTATTCTCGTTCGGAGACGGAACATGCGGGCCACTTGCGGATAGTATTACAGACGCTTCAGGATCGTAAGTTATATGCTAAGCTTTCCAAATGTGAATTCTGGCTGAACTCAGTAGCATTCCTTGGCCATGTGATATCTGATGAGGGTATTAGTGTCGACAGTCAGAAGATCGATGCAGTAAAGAATTGGCCGAGACCTACAACACCATCAGAAGTCCGCAGCTTCCTAGGGCTAGCAGGATATTATAGGCGGTTTGTAGAAGGATTTTCCTCTATATCATCACCATTGACTAAGTTAACACAAAAAGCTACCAAATTCCAGTGGTCTGACACTTGTGAACGTAGTTTTCAGGAGCTGAAGAATCGATTGACATCTGCACCAGTGCTCACTCTTCATGAAGGAACAGAAGGTTATGTGGTATATTGTGATGCCTCAGGTATAGGTTTGGGGTGCGTATTGATGCAGCGTGGGAATGTGATTGCTTATGCATCAAGATAATTGAAGAAGCATGAAAAGAATTATCCAACCCATGATTTGGAATTGGCTGCAGTAATATATGCTTTGAAGATATGGCGGCACTACTTATACGGCGTCCATGTTGACATCTACACAGATCACACGAGTTTACAATACATCTTCAAGCAGAAAGAGTTGAATTTGAGGCAGCGTAGGTGGCTTGAATTATTGAAAGACTACGACGTCGAGATATTGTATCATCCCGGTAAAGCCAATGTTGTGGCAGATGCTCTCAGCCGTAAATCAATGGGAAGCTTAGTACATATTGAGGCAGGTAGATGGGGGTTGATTAAAGAGCTTCATCAGCTAGCCAATATGAGAATCAGATTGTTAGACTCTGATGACGGAGGTATTACTGTACAGAATACATCAGAATCATCTTTGGTAGCCGAGGTAAAAGCACGACAATATGAAGATCCTATCTTAGTACGATTAAGAGAAAGCATTAAACAGTGTAAAAGTATGGCTTTTGGGATCGAAAAAGACGGGGCACTGAGATACCAGAGCCGATTGTGTGTGCCTAATATGGCAGGGTTGCGAGAGAAGATTATGAATAAGATTCATCAATCCCGATATTCCATCCATCCCGGCTCGACAAAGATGTATCATGATGTCAAGGAGCAGTATTGGTGGGATAATATGAAGAAGTCTATTGCAGAATTTGTAGCCTAGTGTCCCAATTGTCAACAAGTAAAGATAGAACATCAGAAACCCGGTGGATTGCTTCAAAATATAGAGATTCCGACCTGGAAGTGGGAGGTGATTAATATGGACTTCATTATTGGATTACCTCGCTCTTATCATAAGTTTGACTCCATCTGGGTGATAATTGATCGACTTACAAAATGTGCCCATTTTCTGCCAGTGAAGACAACTAACACGGCTGAAGATTATGCGAAGTTGTATATCAAGGAGATTGTTAGGCTTCATGGTGTGCCCATATCTATTATATCAGACCGAGGAGCTCAATTTACGGCTAACTTTTGGAGGTATTTCCAGAAGGGTTTAGGCACACAGGTAAATCTCAGCACTGCATTTCATCCGCAGACTGACGGACAGGCTGAACGTACCATTCAGACATTGGAAGATATGCTACGAGCATGTGTTCTAGATTTTAAGGGGAATTGGGATGATCATCTTCCACTCATAGAATTCGCCTATAACAATAGCTACCATTCCAGTATTAAAATGGCCCCATACGAGGCACTATACGGGAGGAGATGTAGATCACCAGTTGGATGGTTCGAAGTCGGTGAAACAGAATTATATGGGCCAGATTTGATTCACCAAGCTATTGAGAAGGTGAAAGTGATACAGGAGCGATTGAGGACGACACAAAGCAGGCAAAAATCTTATTCTTATGTCCGACGTCGTGATCTAGAGTTTGAGGTTGATGATTGGGTTTTCCTGAGGATCTCACCAATGAAGGGTATTATGCGTTTTGGGAAGAAAGGTAAGCTGAGTCCAAGGTATATCGGGCCGTATAAAATTCTTCGACGGATTGGACAGGTTGCTTATGAGTTAGAATTGCCATCCGAATTGGAATTTGTCCACCCGATATTCCATGTATCTATGTTGAGAAAATGTATTGGAGACCCTTCTCGAGTTCGTCCCTATCAAAGATGTACAAGTTACAGAGGATCTATCATATGAAGAAGTGCCAGTGGCGATATTAGATCGGCAAGTCCGCAAGCTGAGAACAAAAGATGTAGCTTCCGTCAAAGTATTGTGGAGGAACAAAAATATGGAAGAAATGACATGGGAAGCAGAAGAGGAGATGAAGTCTAAATACCCTTACTTATTCCAGAATGAAGATAACAAGGATGCTGGTGGAAGACAGGATACATTGGAAGAAGAAACGGCTCTATGAGGTAAGCAATAATTTGAGAATACTCCTCCTTAATACAAAATGGTGATATGTAGATAATGTAAATATGCATAATGCTTTGTGTAGCCTTGTGAAGCCATATGTTGGGCTTAATTACTTGCAAGTTTTGCTAGTGACCATTTTATAGGGGAAAATTGATCGGAAATTTCCATTGGAATCCACGATGATTTAAACTCCCCATAAACCCTTACATTCGAGGACGAATGTTCCTAAGGGGGAGGGTGTTACAACCCATATCCACATGTGTTAGTTCATTCCATATATTAGTTAACATAAATCCAAGAAGGAATTATCTTTGAGATGATAAGGAGTCAATCCTATTGGTCTTAAGTGATACAAGAGTGTATAAGGGTGATTAACCAGTATTAGAAGTTAAACGAATCAAGGATGTTGTAACTCGTATTTTCAGGTAATCTAGCGGTGCTTAATACACTCAAGATGTCATTTATTAAGGTATTTTAATCATATAATATCCGTATCATAAGTCTTGAAGTCAAACGAGTTATGAAACAAAAGTCGACAAAAGTTGTCGCAACTTAGGTTCATAATTTTACTTAAACATTAGGTCAAATGTTTCTAATCTTTTCTCATAATTTACAAGGAATTACGGGGTGATATACCAACCAAATTAAATATCTATGAGTCTAGTTTCCAACGCATTAAACCGTTCATCAATACGATCTCGGAGTAGAGAGATATTCGCATTTTCGCGAGACTGCGCCAAGCACCTCTCTATGGGGCCCACTAAGGCGGTTTAAGATATTTGGACCTATATAGGATGCCTCCAACCCGTTTTAAGTCATTTCTTCTCACTATTTTCAGACCTTAGAACCCTAGGAACATCCTCTCAAGGTTCTCTCAAGATTCAAGACCCAAAAAAGGCAAACAACACAAATCAAGTGTCGGGAATTCCGTGGCGCTAGTAAGTCTCTTGTTCTTCTTGTTGTTGCTCATTTTTGTGTTGTTCCAGCTCATGTGGGAGGTTGTTTTAAAGGGTTTATGTTCTGTAAATACTCCCTCATGTTATTAATATCAATCTTAGGTGATTTCAAGCCTTCTAAAGTGATTCTAGTGCCGAAAAACACTAATTGATCGCTAGTTTCGTTTTTTTGTTGTTGTGGCAGCATTGGAGGGATATTTCATGGAAATTTAAGGTCAAATTGGAGTTGTTCTTTCTGTATAAAGGTAAGGAACCTCTTACTCTATATGTATTTAAGATTATCCAAGTTGCGGCTAAGCCATTGAAGCTAGAACTTGTGAGATATATATCGAAAGGTTTGGTAGTAATGTTATTGTTTTGTGGACTGTTTTGCGTTGTTGTTGGGCTGCGTATTTTACTACTATCTTGTGGAGTTTTGGAGGAAGAAGGGTGTGGATAAACACCATATATATGTAGGGTTATGGGCTGATAGTTATTCGTAACATTTCCAGGTTGTTTGACACAACTACGGTGGTCGTCGTATGTATGGAGTGATTAGGCTGTGTGTGGACTATTTTGGGAGGCTCAATATGTTTATTATTGATGTTGTTTGGGCTGTTTGGTGACTGTTTTGAATGGTGTGAGGTCATATATATAGGGGAGGTGTTGTCCGTTTTATCGTAAAATAGGTTGTGGTTGATACATAATAGTTATGACGCTTAAATGATAACGATAGTATCGTTTCTCTTATTGTAGACTAAGGAGTTTTGACAATTGCATAGCTTGAGATTGGGGCAGTATATACAAGGTATGTGAGGCTATACCTTTCCTTCTTTTGCACGACTCCGATTGTACATAATGTAATGAACGAGCTTCCAAGATACTCTACTCTTAGAAGCTAGCAGTACTTACATTGTTTTCCCTCTTATGGAACGATTGATGTTAATGTTGCTTCTCTTATTCTTACATTATCAATGTTGTTGGTACTTCCTGATTCTTATAAGGTTCATAGTGAAGAGTTAGTCCTAATAACGTGTATAGAGGATACCTACCTTACGTCACTCTGAAAGGTTTAGAATGTGATTCCATGAGTCGAGCATGCATTATATATATGTATCTATTTTACTCTACCGAGCCATGCTATAGTTGGCCGGGTACGGCACCTATTGTGCAACCACTGATCAGTTGGGTTTTACCGAGCTCCAAGTGGCCGGGTACGATTCTACCGAGCCTATTATGGCCGGGTACGATATGATGATGAAGATGCCCACAGAGGCGAATGCTTTAAAGGTTTATGTATTTATACATATGTATCATGCATTTCATGTAAGTAGCCCTCAGAGGTACTAAGATGTTACATGTTGTATATTCTCTATCCTTGCTTACATTACTGATCGTATTTATGGTTCCTTGCCTTACATACTCAGTACTTTATTCGTACTGACATCCTTTTATTTGTGGACGCTGCATGTCGTGCTGCAAGTCCTGATAGACAGGCAGGTGTAGCTCCCCCACCACAGTAGACTGTCCAGTTCAGCGGTGATTGGCGAGATCCCTTCTCCGGACTTGCCTTGGTCTTGGTATGCAATTTTTGTTATAGACATTATGGGTATGTCGGGGCCCTGTTCCGGCTATGTTGCAACACTTATGTTCTTTTAGAGGCTCATAGACAGGTGTCGGCTCATGTATAGTTTGGTATGCCTTGTCGGCTAGTTTTTGTTGTATAGTCTTTCATAGTAGCGTGGTAGCTCATACCTTATATGTAGTTTCTTGATTGTCTGGTCATCCCCTGCTATGTATGTTCATGCCGTCATATTTTATTACTGGTTGTCCATGATCTAGGTCTACCATTTATATTGATCTCGTCAGCACTAAAAGATAATAATGAAGGTTAGATGAAATGTACATTGGTTCTCGGCAAGTGTGGTCGGGTGCTAGTCATGGCCCTTCAGTTTGGGTCGTGACATGCCCATTCTTCGCGAACACGGAAAATGCCTCGCATTCGCAAAGCACATAATATTCTGATGTCAAAATTCCTTACGCGAAGGCGAGAGCCCCCTTGCGAATGCAATGACCAAACTATCCCAAGATTCGCGAACGCAAAGCCTCCATCGCGAACACGTATACCAAATGCGTGAGGTCCCCCATCCTGCCTCTCTTCTTCGCGAACACAACTCCCTTTTCGCGATCGCGATGCATAAACACACTGACCTTCCGAATGTGTGGCCTTATTCGCAAATGCGAAGAACAAACTTCACCTACCTCGCAGGTACCCTTCGCGAACGCGAGACCTCCCTCGAGAACGCATATAAAAACACCAGACACCAGAAAATTTGCAGCTCTACAAGGCCAAATTCAATCTGCTATCAACCCGAGGCCACTGGGACCTCAACCAAACATACTAACAAGTCCTAAAACGCGATACGAACTCAGTCGATACCTCAAATCATATCAAACAACATCAAAAACATGAATCTCACCCCAATTCAAGCCTATTGAAACTAATGAACTTCCAACTTCTATAATCGATGTCAAAACCTATCAAATCAACTTCGATTGACCTCAAATTTTTCACACAAGTCATATTACACAACAAACTTATTTCAACTTTCGGAACCAAAATCCGAGCCCGGTAACCACAAAGTCAACTCTTGGTCAAACTTCTCAACTCTCCAAACTTCTTGTCACGGCCCCAAACCGGACCCGATCGTGATGACGCCTCTCGTGAAGACGAGGTCAGCCGACACAATTCCCAAATTCATTTTTAACAATTTTAATAAGTCAATTCAAGTCATTTATAAGAATACATCCCAAAAATTTAGCGAAATATAACAAGTGCGGAAATAGATACATCCCGACATTAGGGTGTCACAAGTCACGAGCATCCACTAAGGTCTAAATACAACTGAAAGTCTGAAAATGTACTAAATACAGTCTAATGAAATCAAGAGGGAGAAAAGCAGTGCTGCGAACATTGGGCAGCTACCTTGTTAAACTCCGATGACTTTGCCTCTGATCAACCAATACCAGCTACCGAGTTCAGAAATGCCTAAATCTGCACACAAGGTGTAGAGAGTAATGTGAGTACTTCGGCTCAGTGAGTAATAATAATAAATGAAGACTGAGCGAAATGAAATCACGTAAAGGCACATCAACAGGCTATAAAGAAGCAGTAAAAGCCAGTAAAAACATTGAAACAGTGGAAATATGTAAAGTCACTTTAGCTTAGTTTAAGCTTCTTTAGAAATGCCTTTTTAACAGTTAAGCAATTAAATGCAAATGCACACAAGTCATATGACCCAACAAACTTATTTAAACTTTCGGAACCAAAATCTGAGCCCGGTAACCACAAAGTCAACTCTTGGTCAAACTTCTCAACTCTCGAAACTTCTTGTCACGACCCCAAACCGGACCCGGTCGTGATGACGCCTCTCATGAAGACAAGGTCAACCGACACAATTCCCAAATTCATTTTTAACAATTTTAATAAGTCAATTCAAGTCATTTATAAGAATAAATCCCAAAAATTTAGCAAAATAGAATAAGTGCGGAAATAGATACAGCCCGACATTGGGGTGTCACAAGTCACGAGCATCCACTAAGGTCTAAATACAACTGAAAGTCTGAAAATGTACTAAATACAGTCTAATGAAATCAAGAGGGAGAAAAGCAATGCTGCGAACATTGGGCAACTACCTTGTTAAACTCCGATGACTTTGCCTCTGATCAACCAATACCCGCTACCGAGTTTAGAAATACCTAAATCTGCGCACAAGGTGTAGGGAGTAATGTGAGTACTTTGACTTAGTGAGTAATAATAATAAATGAAGACTGAGCGATAAGAAATCACGTAAAGGCACGTCAATAGGCTATAAAGAAGCAGTAAAAGCCAGTAAAAACATTGAAACAGTGGAAATATGTAAAGTCACTTTAGTTCAGTTTAAGCTTCTTTAGAAATGCCTTTTTAATAGTTATGAAATTAAATGCAAAGCAGCTAGAATAGATAAACACATAAGAATGCTCCCCTCGGGCACAATGTCAACAAAATCCGCCCCTCGGGCAATATCATGGAACAATCACCAGCCCCACGGGCCATATCTCATATCACAATGGGTACCCGTGCTCACTGGGGTTGTGAAGACTCCTGGAGGGTCCCCTTACGGCCCAAGCGCAATATCAAGCCATCTCGTGACATAATCATATAGGCTCTCGGCACTACTAAAAAAATCAGGTTTAGCGACAGACAAAATCTGTAGCTAAACAGAAAATTCGTCGCTAATCTCATTTAGCGATAGATTAGCGATGGATTATCAAAAGATTCTGCTAGCTACGAGCATTTTAGCGACAGATTAGCAACGGCGTTCGTAGCTAATTCCAGTTTTTTTTGTAGTGCGGCCTCACATCAACAAACCACCTCATGGCGTACAACTCTTAGGCCCCCGGCCTCATAATTATAATCAAGTGTTTCCTCACAACATAGGCCCTTGGCCTTACTTAGTCAGAATCTCACAAGCCACTCGGCCAACAGTAAAACATGATGCTCATCCCAAAATATCATTTGACATATCATTTTAAGAGTTAAAGCATAGTAAACATGGCTGAGTTATGAAAACAGTAAAATATAGCATGACTGAGTTCAAGAATAAAGTCAAAACAGTGAGAAAATATCAGTAAAAATCCCCTAAGGGTTCAAATAGCTGGTACGAGGCCCAACTATGGCATTCAGCCCAAAACATGATGATAGCAAACAGTTTTTAATCAAATACGCAGTAAAACAGTCATTCAGGACGGGTCAAGTCACAATCCGCAATGGTGCCTGGCCCCATGCTCGTCATCTAGCGTGTGCGTCACCGCGATATAGCACCACGATGTGCAATCCGAGGTTTCATACCATCAGGACAACATTTAAAATCATTACTCACCTCGATCTGGTCCACAACTCTAGCCCGCAATGCTTTTGCATGTCCTCACAAATCGACCTCCAGATGCTCCAAATCTAGCCACAATCAGTACATAACCATTAAAATATACTAAGGGAATAAAGCCCACTCGAAAATATCCAATTTACATAAAAAATCCCGAAATTGCTCAAACCCGGTCCCCGGGTCCACGTCTCGGAATCCGATAAAAATAACATCAATAGAATCCTCATTCACTCAGGAGTCTACCCATATCAAATTCATCAAAATCCGACCTCAATTGTACATTCAAATCCCCAAAATAATTCTCAAAGTTTTCTTCCATTTTTCTCCAATTTTTACTCTAATTTCTCAAATTAAATGATGAAATTCAAGACTAAATCATGGAATTAAACCAAATATCAGTGAAGAATACTTACCCAATAGCTCCACTGAAAATCCCCTCAAATTCCACCTTCTCCCGAGCTCTCCAATGGCTTTTATGATATTGGACTTAAACCCTTGATTTTAAAATATAAACTATCTGCCCAGATATTTCTTCATCGCGAATGCGACATATCCCTCGCGTTCGCGAAGCACACCGCTTTACTAACCGGAATACCTTCTACGTGAACGCGATGCACAACTGACTCAATACTTCGCGAACGCGACCACTACTACGCGAACGCATAGAACAAATGCATTCGAAACCCAGCTAATCTTCTTCCTCTATGTGAACGCGACATAAGCCTCGCGAACGCGGAGAATCACATCATCACAACATCGCGAGCGCGAATCACAAAACACGAATGTGAAGACAAAATTCGCAGCCTCAGAGAACACCATTCGCGAACGCGAGTCACTGATCGCGAACGCGAAGAACAAATTGTCTGCAACAAAAACCAGCAAAAACTGCCAAGTCCAAAGTTAAAAATTGATCCGTTTAGCCATACGAAACTCACACGAGGCCCTCGGGACCTTAACCAAACATGCCAACATATCCCATAATATCGTTCAAACATGTTCCAACATTCGGAACGCTCAAAACAACTTCAAAACACCAAAATTACTTCGGATTCAAGCCTAAGAATTCCAAGAACTTCCAAATTCCGCTTTCGATCAAAAAGTCCACCAAACCTCATCCGAATGACCTGAAATTTTGCACACACATCACAAGTGACACAAAGGACCTACTCCAGCTTCGGAATTCCATTCCGACCCCTATATCAAAATCTCACCTATCAACCGGAAAATGCCAAAATCTTATTTTCGCAAATTCAAGCCTAAACCTTCCGCAGACCTCCAAAACACATTCCGACCATGCTCCTAAGTCCCAAATCACCTAACGGAGCTAACCAAATCATAAAAATTCCAATTCGAGGTCATCTACTAACAAGTCAAATCTTGGTCAAATTGTTCTTCCAAATTCACTCTGATTACCCTGAAAACCACAACCGATGATTTACATAAGTCATAATACATCACACGGGGCTAGTCATGCCTAAGAACTGGCGAGCAAAGTGCAAAATCTCAAAATGACCGGTCGGGTCGTTATATCCTCCCCCACTTAAACATACGTTCGTCCTCGAACGTGACTAGAGTTGTTCCGAAAATCATCAAATCGCTATGTAACCTTACCATGCACATACCCGGGAGTGATCCCACGTCACCCTATCTCATATAGATCCGATAACACAATGTAACTGAAATTTCACAATCCAACCTAGCCCATAAACCTTAGAACCACATTTCTACTTCAGAAATCATCCACAATATCAGAATCTCACATTTGTACTCTGAATAAGCCCGAACAAGCTGTAATAACCCATACCTGCAGCCTTAGGTGCAATTACATAATATAACACATAACTCCAACACTTGTAGCAATAACTTCTAATCACAGTAGCTGCACACAACAACCGAATACCGATAGAAAACCTCTTATCAACTAAAGTCTCATTCCAACACTTTCATATACTGCCAATGATAAATGAAACACGGTGCAAGCCGTAACCATTTCTCAGATCAACCATTCATGAAGCCACTTCTCCTTTGGCAAAGAGCATAGCAAATTTCTAAGCCGAACCTCGATATTATCCTTCCAACATGCTGAAATCAAATTCGTTTGTATTCATTAAAAATCCCAACGATCTCATCTAATCCAACACAACTACCCTGGTGACATGACACCTCAATACAGACTAAAGCCACAACTTGCACAATCCGCGCACCAATAAGCAACAATCCGAACATACTCAAATCATGAAAATGACTCAAATGAAAGAGTTGTACCGCAAGCTCACCAGTACCACCACACACAATGCTGAGAACCCGTCACACCTCATAGAAACAGAACATACGAATCTAACTCGTAGGATCATACCTCCACATAGCTTCGCTCCAATGCGCGATCTCATCCAAACACTAGTCCACATGAAACACCTCAAGTCACTATGCTCAAAATCGGCAACCATGCACAAGATGATGTCTAAAACCAAAGCAATCATCATAACCACCGTGAAGCAATTGACATAACATTACACAAACCTGAAAGGATATAACCGATACGCCATCTACCGAGCAATACCCAGTACTCTTCCCGCTCGACTTCCACTATGAAACCCCAATGGAACCGCACCATGTGTGCCTATAACCAAGAAATCATAACGCCTCGCAACACAGAAAAGTAACTCATAGATCAACTCAGAACACTAATAGCTCAATAACAACCGAATAAACATATCCCTTACCTATAGCAACTCGAAGTCAACAAAGTCGTCTTGATGCAGAACACACATCCATATAGGTCTACTAATGAACCCTTATCAAGGAGTTCCTAAAGCTGTTCCTTCAACTCCTTTAACTTTGCTGGTGCATCACGATACGGTGCCCAACACCAAATTAATACCAAAATCAACAACCCTATCCGACGACATGCCTGGCAGTAGGAAACACATCCAAAAAAGTCCCTCATCACTAGAACTGAAACAATAGTGGGAGTCTCTGCACTGACATCCATCATGAAGGCCAAATAAGATAGACAACCCTTCCCAACCATCCGCTGGGTCTTCAAAAATGACACCACCCTATTGGGAACATAATCCGTCGAACCTTGCCACTCCATTCGTGGCATTTCCGGCATAGCCAACATCGCCGCCTTAGTGCAATAGTCCATAATAACACGACATGAAGACAACCAGTCTATACCCAATATTACATCAAAATCTAACATACCAAGCAGCAAAAACTCGAGTCTCCAAACCCCGATAGTCACTATACAGTGCCGATACACGCGACCCACAACCATAACATAACCTGAATATGAGAACTCCCAGTCTCCAACTCCATATAGCACACGAATCTCTATATCCGATCCTAATTCCTCCGTCCAAATATACAACACACCTTTAATACCCAATCATTCTACGAGAGGTACTCTCATAATTCTTCTCTGCTACTAAGCAAACTCGAACATCAGCAGTCGATCCAACAAGAGAGTGCCGCAATACTACTGAAGTACCATCAACTTAATCACATTGCCTTTTTCTGAAACATATACCCTCACCAAATCATCCCAATTAGCAATACCATTTCCTTAATCATCTGAAGCTGCCCGTGTTGCCCAAGAATTTGTGACCTTCCTTTCCAAACTGAACCGTGACCTTACACATGCCAACCTCGATCCTACACCACATACCGCATATACTATACCCTCCTAAGATAATAATAAGAACTTTATATACCTTCCGGGCCACAAGCAGCTACGTACTCAACTAGCCAAGAACTTTCCATTGATCCCATCTAGAAGAAAGTCACTGCACAACCCATGCTCCTCTCATTCGTAGAGAATACGCATCTCTAACCGTGGTAGAAACCTTCAAGAACTCTCCGAATTCCATTTGCTCAAAACTAAACCGTCAGGACTAAAACCTTCTAACTCAACCAGGCTACGCAGGTCGCTAAAACCCAAGAGAATTGCCGCGAAAACACCCGTAGAGACTCATTACCTTGTAGGTATCCAAAGAACTAATCATATCCTTACCATGCTGACCTGGCCTACTACCAAGCTATGTAATCTATCCAAGTTCCTTCTGATTTACCTTCAACTTGATACTCCTTCTTGCTATAACACCACAATGCCTCAACCCAGACTCACTACACGAGAACCAAGCATAAAACTACATCGACTAAGGCTCATAAGCAGCTGAATACTCTCTTAAACGTCCCAAAAGCACCACATTCGAAATACTTTACTCTGAAGAAACTTCCTATGAATCTAAATCCGTTACCTTCACCTTCCTGATGCTGATAAATAGAATCCCATAATTGATATAGAAATGCCACAAGTCTTGACACCCTTCAATGCGAACCTCAGTTTCTAGCCAAAATACAACTTGAAAATCTCCAATTATTACATGTAAAATTTTGAACACATTATAACCATTCTCTAGAGTCATCCACTCTACTCAAACTGCAATTAGCCTGATCAAATGAACCGAACAACCTCTGCTTCATTAGCACTCCGACACCGCAGAATGTAACCCCACCTTAATGCAACCAAGTAACTTCCTGCCCTATGCACCGAGCATCCATTACCAATAACCACTCAAGACATTCTGTGATTCTCATACACCTATGAAACATAACATAACCTTTGTCAAAATTTTCCTTTACTCGAGCCATCCTCGGTCTCAATCTCCGTAAGTCATAACTGATTCATCTGTACACCTCAAACTGGAACCAACATAGTACATAATCGTGCAACCAACTAATCAATAGTAGACTCCCCCACTTAACTCGAAGCCATAGATCAAAACACATACAATAACTCATAATGCATATACTCTATTGCTACCATAATACCATAGTGAGGTTAAACTCAATCCTTCATAAGTTCGTGAAACATAGACCATCTGGTACTTTAAATCTTCTACAAATCTCGCATTCACTCTTGTACTAGTTAGACCCACTCTCTTAGGTGACCCAAATTTAAATTGCAACACATATATTTCCCTGGTTACAGAGATCTTCCAATAAATGACATAAAGGATTACACAAACTTCAGAACAATCCGCAGGAGATAACCCACCTGCTTCGCCCCAAGTAACATCTCTTTATACCCTTCCACCGTCATAGACATTACGCAGTCACCTGATATTCTTGAGTCTGAACTCATGTCATAACGTGAAATCCACTTCACTCCCCCAACTAGAAAACACGAAAGGATTCTTCACACACCCATAACTCGGGGTTATACCTCAAATCAAGATGAATATCAAGCACCTAATAGTTCTTCTATTCTCCAGCAAACCCTTCTCGTCACTTCCAAATCATATGAATACATCTCGTAGTCACATCATACTCATCACACAACTATCCAGTCATCATCCCACTAATAGGGACACTATCGACAATACAAATCCAAAAGCACGTACTCACACAATCAATGCCTCAGTGCTCCAGCTATAGGCAAAAACCTGGCCTAAAGTCCTCCAAACTGGCCCAACATCAACACATAGAGATCACCTCTCACCCCACGACCAAGGAATCACAAGCCATCGATATACATCTGATACTGAGAGCTCATGCGCACATACGAATGCGTGGAAGGAATTCAAGGAGTTACATTTCAAGCTGAATCAAGGACCCACGATAGGAGTTCAAGAATGTGAAGTTTTTTTCTAAAGGTTCTGCAGCCTCCTAAGGATAAGTACAGACGTTTCCGTACCGATCCGCGAGACTCTACTAAACTTGCTTATGATTCGTGAGACCTATGTAACCTAGGCTCTGATACCAACTTGCCACGACCCCAAACCGGACCTGGTTGAGATGACGCCTCTCGTGAAGACAAGGCCAGTCGATATAATTCCCGAATTCATTTTAAACAATTTTAATAAGTCAATTCAAGTCATTTATAATAATAAATCCTAAAAATTTAGCGAAATAGAACAAGTGCAGAAATAGATACAGCCCAACATCTGGGGTGTCACAAGTCACGAGCATCTACTAAGGTCTAAATACAGTCTAATAAAATCAAGAGGGAGAAAAGCAGTGTTGTGCACATCGGGCAGCTACCTTTCTAAACTTCAAAGACTCTGCCTCTGATTAACCAATACATGCTACCGGGTTCAGAAATACCTGAATCTATACACAAGGTGCAGGGAGTAATGTGAGTACTCCGATTCAGTGAGTAATAATAATAAATAAATACTGAGCGATAAGAAATCACGTATATGCACGTCAACAAGCTATAAAGAAGCAGTAAAAGCCAGTAAAAACATTGAAACAGTGGAAATATGTAAAGTCACTTTAGTTTAGTTTAAGCTTCTTTAGAAATGCCTTTTTAAAAGTTAAGCAATTAAATGCAAAACAGCTAGAATAGATAAACACATAAGAATCCACCCCTCGGGCACAATGTCAACAGAATCCGCCCCTCGGGCAATATCATGGAACAATCACCAGCCCCTCGGGCTATATCTCATATCACAATGGGTACCCACGCTCACTAGTGGTGTGCAGACTCCTGGAGGGGCCCCTTACGGCCCAAGCACAATATCAAGACATCTCGTGGCATAATCACATAGGCTTTCGGCCTCATATCAACTAGCCACCCTCGGCCTCATAATCATAATCAGGTGTTTCCTCATAACATAGGACCCCGACCTTACTAAATCAGAATCTCACAAGCCACTCGGGCAACAGTAAAACATGATGCTCAGCCAAAAATATCATTTTAAGTGTTAAAGCAAAGTAAACATGGCTGAGTTATGAAAACAGTAGAATATAGCATAACTGAGTTCAAGTATAAAGTCAAAACAATGAGAAAATATCAGTAAAAATCCCATAAGGGTTCAAATAGTTGGTACAAGGCCCAATTATGACATTCAACCCAAAACATGATGATAGCAAACAGTTTTCAATCAAATACATAGTAAAACAGTCATTCGGGAAGGACTAAGTCACAATCCCCAACAGTGCCCCACCCCACGCTCAACATCTAGTGTGTGCGTCACCTTGATATAGCACTACGATGTGCAATCCGGGGTTTTATACCCTCAGGACAACATTTAAAATCATTACTCACCTCTATCCGGTCCAAAACTCTAGCCCGCGATGCTTTTGCCCTCACGAATTGACCTCCGGATGCTCCAAATCTTGCCACAATTAGTACATAACCATTAAAATATTCTAAGGAACAAAGCCCACTCAAAAATATCTAATTTACGTCAAAAATTCCGAAATTGCTCAAACCCGACCCCCAGACCCACGTCTCGGAATCAGATAAAAATCACATCAATAGAATCCTCATCCACTCACGAGTCTACCCATATCAAATTCATTAAAATCCGACCTCAATTTCCCATTCAAATCCCCAAAAGAATTCTCAAACTTTTCTTCCATTTTCCCCCAATTTTCACTCTAATTTCTCAAATTAAATAATGAAATTCAAGACTAAATCATGGAATTAAACCAAATATGAGTGAAGACCCCAATAGCTCCACTGAAAATCTCCTCAAATTCCACCTTCTCCCGAGCTCTCCAATGGCTTTTATGATATTGGACTTAAACCCTCGATTTTAAAATATAAACTGTCTACCCAGATATTTCTTCATTGCGAACGCTGCATATCCCTCGCGTTCGTGAAACACACCTCTTCACTGACCGGAATTCCTTCTATGCGAATGCGAGACCCCTCTCGCGAACACGATGCATAACTAACTCAATACTTTAGGAACGTGACCCTTACTACGCGAATGCGTAGAACAAATGCGTTAGGGACCCAACTAATCCTCTTCCTCTATGCGAACGCGACATAAGCCTCGCGAACGTGGAGAATCACAGCATCACAACATCGCGAACACGACTTACAAAATGCCAACGCGAAGACAAAATGTGTTGCCTCAGAGAATACCCTTATCGAACGCGAGTCCCTAACTGCGAACGCGAAGAACAAATCGTCTGCAACAAAAACCAGCAAAAACTGCCAAGTTCAAAGTCCAAAATTGATCCGTTTAACCATTCGAAACTCACCCGAGGCTCTTAGGACGTCAACCAAACATGCCAAAATATACCATAACACCGTTCAAACCTATTCCAACCTTCAGAACGCTCAAAACAACTTCAAAACACCAAAATTATATCGGATTCAAGCCTACGAATTCCAAGAACTTCCAAATTCTGCTTTCGATCAAAAAGTCTACCAAACCTCGCCTGAATGATCTGAAATTTTGCATACACGTCACAAATGACACAATGGACCTACTCCAACTTCCGGAATTCCATTCTGACCCCTATATCAAAATCTCACCTATTAACCGAAAAATGCCAAAATCTTATTTTCGCTAATTCAAGTCTAAACCTTCCGCGGACCTCAAAAACACATCCGTCCATGCTCCTATGTCCCAAATAACCTAACAAAGCTAACCAAATCATAAAAATTCCAATCCGAGGTCATCTACTAACAAGTCAAATCTTGGTCAAACATTCCAAATTTTAAGCTTCAAATTGAGAACTGTTCTTCCAAATTCACTCTGATTACCTTGAAAACCAAAACCGATGATTTATATATGTCATAATACATAACACGGGGCTAGTCATACCCGAGAACTGGCGAGCAAAGTACAAAATCTCAAAATAACCGGCCGGGTCGTTACACTTCTCTTTTTTCCACTTTCGCCAATTCAAGCAAAAATCACCTACGGAGCTCCAAATCAATATCCAGACACACCCCTAAGTCCAAAATCACCATAAGAAGCTATCAGAACATCAAAACTCCATTTCGGAGCCATTTACACATAAGTCAATATCTGATCAAATCTTTCAACATAGGGTTCCAATCTTGGGACTAAGTATCCCAACTCATTCTGAAACATCTCCGGAGTTAAACCGACTACCCTGGAAAGTCACATAACAACAAATGAGAACTTTATAGGCAATAAATGGGAGAATGGGGCTGTAATACTCAAAATGACCGATCGGGCCATCAGATAGGCGTGAATATCTACTCTGTATTTCCTGCTCGGTCTCCCAAGTAGCCTCATTGACTGGCTGACCTATCCACTGCACCTTCACTGAAGCTATATTCTTTGACCCCAACTTTCGGACCTGCCGATCCAAAATGGCCACCGACTCCACATCATAAGTCAAATCACCATCCAGTTGAACCGTGTTGATGTCCAAAACATAAGACGAATCATTGACATATTTCTGGAGCATGGAAATATAAAATACTAGATGAAAACTCGATAGACTAGGCAAAAATGCAAGCTTGGAAGCCACCTCTCCAATCCTACCAAGACCTCAAAAGGCCCAATATACCGAGGGCTCAACTTGCCTTTCTTCCTGGACCTCATAACACCCTTCATGGGCAAAATTCTGAGCAATACTTTCTCTGCCACCATGTAAACAACATCATGAACCTTCTGATCAGCGTAGGTTTTTTGTCTAGACTGCGCTGTTCGAAGCTGATCCTGAATCAACTTAACCTTGTCCAAAGCATCATAAACCAAGTCAGTACCCAATAACCTAGCCTCATCTGGCTCAAACTAACCAACCAGAGACCGACATCGTCTCCCATACAAAGAATCATACGGAGCCATCTGAATGCTTGATTGGTAGATGTTATTGTAAGCGAACTCTAGAAGCAACAAAAACTAATCCCAAGAACCCCCGAAATTCATGACATAAGTGCGTAGCATATCCTCCAATATCTAAATAGTGTGCTCAGACTGTCTGTCCGTCTGAGGGTGGAATGTTGTACTCAACTTAACCCGTGTCCTAACTCTCACTACACTACTCTCCAAAACTGCGATGTAAACTGGGTGTCCTGATCTGAAATGATAGACACCAGCATACCGTAAAGGAAAACAATCTAGCAAATGTAGATCTCAGCCAATCACTCCGAAGAATAAGTAGTCCTGACTAGAATGAAATGTACGGACGTGGTCAACTGATCCACAATTACCCAAATAGCATCAAACTTACTTGATGTCTATGGGAGACTAACTACAAAGTCCATAGTGATACACTCCCATTTCCACTCCGAAATCTTAAGCCTCTGAAGCAAGCCGCCCGGTCTCTGATGCTCGTACATCACCTGCTGACAATTAAGGCACCAAGCTCCAAACCCCACTATACCTTTCTTCATCCTCCTCCACTAATAGTGTTGCCTCAAGTCCTGGTACATCTTTGCGGCCCCCGGATAAATGGAATACTGCAAACTGTGGTCCTCCTAAAGAATCAACTCATGTAGCCAATCTACATTAGGCACACAAAAACTAACTCTGCATCCGCAACACCCCATCATTCCCAATAGTAACCTCCTTGGCATTACAGTGCTGAACCGTGTCCTTAAGGACAAGCAAATTGGGATCATCACACTGACGCTCTCTAATGCGAGCATATAAGGAAGACCGAAAAACCACACTAGCTAGAACCCAACCGGGCTCCGAAACATCTAACCTCCCAAACTGATTGTCCAAGGTCTGAACATCTGATGCAAGCAGGCTCTCACAGACAGGAATAAATGCAAGGCTACCCATACTCACCGCCTTTCTACTCAAGGAATCGGCCACCACATTGCCCTTCCCGGGATGATACAAAATGATAATATCATAGTTCTTTAGCAGCTCCAACCATCTCCGTTGCCTCAAGTTTAGATCCTTTTGTTAGAACAAGTGCTGGAGACTCTGATGATCCGTAAATACCTCACTAGACACACCATAGAGATAATGCCTTCAAATTTTCAATGCATGAACGATGGTTGCCAACTCGAAATCATGAACATGGTAGTTCTTCTCATGGGGCTTCAACTGGCACGAAGCATAAGCAATCACTCTACTCTCCTACATCAAGGCACACCCAATACCAATTCGATAAGCATCACAATACACAGTATAAGAACCCGACGCTGAAGGCAAAACTAGAACTGAAGTTGTGGTCAAGGCAGTCTTGAGCTTCTGAAAGCTCTCCTCACACTCATCCGACCACCTAAATAGCGCACCCTTATGAATCAACCTAGTCAAAGACGCTACAATGGACGAGAAAATCTCCACAAAGCATTGATAATATCCGGCCAAGCCGAGAAAACTCCGAATCTTAGTAGAGGAAGACGATCTAGGACAACTCTAAATTGCCTCTATCTTCTTTAGATCCACCTTAATCCCTTTACTGGATACCATATGTCCCAAGAATGCCACTGAATTGATCCAAAACTCATACTTGGAGAACTTGGCAAAAAGCTTCTCCTCCCTTAACCTATGTAGTACAATTCTCAAATGTTGTGCATGCTTCTCCTAGATACATGAGTACACCAGAATATCATCAATAAATACTGTCGTGCCCCCTTTTTTATCCTCCGCGGAGAGAAGCCCGGGTTTCGACATTCATGGAGGGTAATAACTCATTTCCTTTTGGGATTTGGGTATTTGAAGAGTCGCCACCTAACGGATTATGGTGCGTTATGACACCTAGAGCGATTAACTCTTAGACTAGTTTGCATTACCAGAGATTTAGGGTAAGGGCTCGAAATAACCTTGAGGGGAAGGTGTTAGGCACCCCTCGCGGTCTACAACTGTGGGTCCCGACCGAACTTATACTTATGAATTAGTCCTTTTAACAAATAAATAGTTTAAACACATACTTGCAAATAAATACATGTTTTGGACATTGTATGACTCAAGTAATGAGACAAACGGAAAAGACTTGAACAAGTTGCATATATAGAGAAAAAGTAAAGTTTAAACATCGGGAATTGGGAAAAAGGGGGTCCTAGGTTAGTTAGCCTACAGGATCACCCCACGCAATGCCCAGTAAGCACTCTTCAATGAGGGGCTACACATGACATTAGTGTGTAGTCATTATATCCTTACTACCCAATTCCCTCCCCTTGGTCATAGCCTACAGCGTTCTAGTAACCTTGAAAAATGTCATATACATGCACTACCCGTCCCTTCCTCGTGGCCTTGGAGGTATTTTAGGACCTCTACTTTTGGATAGTTCTAGACCATCCTAAGTTATTTAAAGGAGAAAAGTCTAAGCGTCAATCAAAATAATTAGGACTGCACATAGAGAAAGAACAAATAATGGCTCACCAGGAATGATTTCTAAGGAGGCGAGTTTGAATACATACTGTAATGAAAACTGAACTCCAATTACTTTACACTCTATAGGCATGATATCTAATTATAAAGCTGATTTTAACCCTATAGGCACAATCTCTATTATTAAAGCCATTTAGATCTGATAGACATGATTTCTAATATTGTGGAAGTAAAGTAAACATAGCAAACACATTTGAATTAACACAACCCTATAGGCATGATATCTACCTAATTTACCTAACATATATATAACTACCTACCCTTTTTTCACTAATCACCCCAATGTTGTTTACAATAATTATTACAGACCAATGAATTAAATAAAAATACATGAAATGAACAGGAGTTAATCTATAGGGAGCCTACAGTAGGCCCAAATGACTTCCAAACCTCCAATAGCCTCAAATGCCAAAGTTCCATAGACAATATCATGTCTAGGTGTGTCAGAGTTTCCTAAAGACCTCAAGGATCCCGGACATTGCTCACAACTAGACCTTTTCTCAAACAATAACTGATTTAGGTGCAGTGTGGAAAGGCTAGCTCTGACATGCTAGAGTTTAGAGAGATCTCAAGGGTCTCAAGGTAGTACACATATCAGAGGGGTAGAGCCTAGTATCCTAATAATAAAGTGAGAGTGCTTGACATAGTTTTATTTTGAAAATAGTACAGAGATGACTTTAGAAGTAGAAACATTTTTTTCAGAAATAAGAAATAATTTTGAGAAGAGTACCAAAACAACAGACAATCAATTGGTCATAAGAGACATCCGGAGTCAGAAAAGAACACTTAACAAATAGATCTCACATGGGGATAAAGGGATTGTGGCACATAAGAGTCACATTAGGGTACATAGATAGGGTATAGAGGAAGCATATAGTCAACAAACTGCATGCAACACTTAGGATCTTAGGGACTCACCAGGCTAATTATGGACAGTAAGTAGTTAAGACATAGATAATAGTTGGCATGTCTTGAACAGGATTAAACATACAGTTTGGACATGCTAGGTGAAGAAGTAAGAAGGAAAGAGTGCAGAGTATAAGGCTTGCATTGAACAGGACAGAGTTTAGACATGCTGAGCAAAGAAGTAAACAGGAATACAAGTTGAATTCATAACTGATGAACTAGTGCAGGAATGAAACGCATAGGGTCTGGATTTCAAAACTTAATTAGAGACATACCAGTTGAAAAAAAGGGTGCAGAATATAAAGAAAATAAAGTTCTAATATCTTGCCTTGGCTTTTAGCCGGCTAGATCAGTGAGTATCACAAGTAGCAGAAGAGAAAGAGAACTTTAGAGTGTAAGGAGTAGTGATTTTTTGAACTAATGTCGTTGTCCAGAACTTAAAATAAGAGGGGTTTATATAGTAATCAAAAGCTTAACAAATAAGTTAAGAGATCAATTAAGTAGCAAATCAAGGAAGTCATAGATAAATTAGCAAGTCCTTCACTTAATCAAGGGACAATCAAATCAACGGTAAAAGCATGCTATGTATTTAAGGAAAAGAATTAAGTAAGGTTTGGGTATAGAGTAGGTAATTAGGGGTAAATGAATAGAAGTTTCAATTAAGGAAACAAATCAGTAAGAATCAGCAAAATACAAACAAGGCAAAGGTAAATTAATTAAGGAAGGAAATTCAATCAAATCGAGTAAATAGGTAAGAATCGAAAGTTTAAGGGAAAGTGCTCAAATTAAACCAGGAAATAAGGAATTCAAAATAATCAAGGGTTCAATCAAAGAGGAAGTCATGAAAGAGTCAGAAATTTTAGCATATAAAATAAGGCGAGACATGAATAGTCAGGAATCGACACATAACTTTAATAAAACAAAAAGTTAAACAACACTGATTCAATGAGAAAGATACATGTCTTGACATGAATAGTTGTCACACCTCCTTTTTACCTGCGCCCGCAGGGGCGTAGAGGGAGTTTTTCCAATTAAAGGACAATCGAAACAGAATTTGTTTATTTATTTTAGAGTCGCCACTTGGGAGATTTATGGTGTCCCAAGTCACCGGTTTAATCCCGAATCGAGGAAAAGAATGACTCTGTATTACAGTCCGCGAACCAGAAATCCGGATAAGAAATTCTGTTAACCCGGGAGAAGGTGTTAGGCATTCCCGAGTTCCGTGGTTCTAGCACGGTCGCTCAACTGTCATATTCGACTTATTTATCTGATTTTAATACATGGTGAACCTATGTGCAAATTTTAACTTTTTACCGCTTTTATTATTATTATTTTTAACGAGAATTGCAACGTCGTGAAAACACATCTTGAACCACGTCACATCAATGCACCCGTGGTTATTGACACATTTTGACTCCGTTGAGATTTGGATTTGGGTCACATAAATGTGCACCCGAGTTTAAGAAAGTAAATTATTAGAAGTGTGTCTAAAATGACTAGCGCGCTATTATTTTGGGAAAAACCGTGAAATTCGCTAAACGGCCCGTCCCGAAATCTAAGTATTTTAATATTTACATCTAACGAGGGCCCCGCGATCTTTGTATTTTTTATTTGGCGAGGCTCGTCTCGTTTTATTATTAAAGGAAAACCTAAAGTAAACTACGATTTTCTATTTAGTTTTATTGTCTCTAAATAATAATAAAAAAACTTAGTTAATTTATGAATTACTATATTTAAAAACCTGTGTGTTTAAAAAAAATGCCCAATTTTGGGGCCTTTGATCAAAGCATCGGGCTAGCAAGCATATTAGTGGCCTAAAAGGAGGTGGGCTTGTTACCAAATTTGAATGATCCATACAATTGGACAACTGTATATCCCAGACTGCTCATATTAACTTAAACGATCCTGAATGAAGTTTCTAAGCCACTAGTTTAATACCAATTCACTAATTCATTACCTATTGTAATTAAAACGAATTAATAATGCACTGAAAGCAGGTAAGCAACTCGCAAAAATGATTTTGTATTTCCAAAGCATGCAATTGACACTCCAACTCTGTTTTTAACTAACGGATCAGCCAACGTCTTATGCCACTGCCATACTAACATCTAGTTCGACATTTACATGACTACTATCACCAATTTGAATGACGGCCATTAATGGAAGCACAATATCACAGGTTCCAAAATAGAATGCTAACTCCAGTTATTTTCTAGCTTTAAGTGTTTAAACTTAACAAACATACTAAACTAACTATAGCTAATGCCTACAGTCAATGCTTTAACCAAATTCCAATACTATTTACATTTTACACTTTCCTTTTCCTTTCAATTGATGTAGTACTTTCCTGAATTAGCAATTGGAAACCAAAGAAGAATTTCAACTCTTCACGTATATTCAAACTTCATGTTTTCAGCTTACAAATGCCAAAGTTACAGCTATGTACCTGGAAGTTGAAATACGAGAAAGAAGGAAAGAAATAGTTAGCAGCAGCAGATAACACAACAACAACAAACAGTCATCCACGAATATCCCAGTAACATGTACAACAAACCCAGGTAAATTTGAAACCAGTCAAAACCAGGACACTCAAACTCAAACAGCTCAAACCACCTCGGAAATGAAATCAGAAAAACACACTACTGCCACACTACACCCAAACTCATCTCAAGCTGTCTCAAAACCTTTGAAATCTTGACAGCAACAAAACTCAATCGAAAACCTACTCAAACTTTGACCAAAATTACTCAGCATGAAACTCTAGACCAGTGTAACAACATTTTTTTTATATGGAACAGTACCTCCTTTCAGGGTTAAATGCTATAACTTTTAAGAATATTGTCTAAGACCTGGCCTGAATGGAACAGTAGAACCCAAGTGTGTATGCCTATATTCTCTGCCTATTTTCAGCCTCAAAGACTCTGTTAACAATGCTCTTCCAATACTCTCCAAAAAAAATCCTCCCCTCAACTCTGTCCTAAGTCCCTCCATTTATACCCAAACACTGACCCTGCCAGCTCGTAAGAACACTTAGGCAGAATTAAGAAACTAATTCTGCCCATGATATTCTTTTGAACTCCACTAGATATCTTTTTTTGTTCCCCATTAACCCTTGTCTTTCCTTTATTTAAAGTTCAAGCAGGTATGAGCAACATATTTTAATCAATTCCTTTTAAGCCTCCCTATACCATTATGTTTTGTTCCCCACTAATTATTAAACAAATGCATTATTTTAATGGTACACTAGTACTTAGTGGACAGAACACTCAAACTACCCATGTCTTCAAGTTTTCAATTCCCAAATTACCCCCTGGAACCCTGTGATTACTATTCTAACTTAACCCCCCTTTAATCTGTGCTACATCTTTCAGCTATAACTAATTCTTAAAGAAGAACCTAATCACTGATTAACTAAAGGTGAATTTAACCACAATTTCAATTCCATCGGACTCCAAACTCAAACAGAACTACAGTCAGATTCAAACCACTAAACTCACACAACAATTGAACTCACATCAGAACGAACAATATCGCAACCAAGATGAAGGGTTTAAGGATTCAGGGAATAGACTAACACAATTCTACACTAAACCTAAATACGAGCAGATGAAACTGTAAACACATTGAATGAACAACCAAATTCATATGCCAAGTCACGTCACAGAGTAGGGGACCAAACATTACATAAAAATGAAACAATTTGGCGTAACAACAAACAATTTGACCAGAACTACTGAACTACAATTAAACCGAATTAATCGACGAACCTATTTAATCATATGTTGACTGATAGAAAAAGACTGGACCAAGAAAAAGTCCGATGGAGAAGAAAGAAAGGAAAGTAATTGAAAAGGACAGAACTATAACGAAACTTAATCAGACACGCTATGAAACAACAAAAGAAAAAGTAGAGAAAAATAAGTACCTTAAATATTCAATTCCAGTTCCCATTTGTTTTAGTTGAAACTCCCACATGTGTTCGAAGCCGAGATGGACCTTAATCGAGTGTTCTCGACTGAGAACACATGACTAAGGTCGACCATGACCTCAATTTTTCCTTTAGGGTTCGCTCTTTCGCTTTGAGATTCGACCAACTCCGCTCTGAATCGCGCAAAACTAGCAAGGGTTTTGGGACGAGGATGGTCTAGTGGTCAAAAGGTGTGAGTTTGGTGGTCATTGAACGGATTAGGGTTTGGTTCGATTCTTCGATCTAAGATTCGAAGCGTCTGGTACTGATTCAAAGAAAACTGGTTCGGGATTTGGAAAGAGGACGTTGTGGGGAGGTTGTGGTGTAATTTTGGGGCTGTTTGGACCACCGGAACCGCCGTGAGGCGATTTTCGGTGGGCGCAGGGCGGTGGTTGAAGGCGGCGGGTGTTGGGGCCTGTCTTTAGGTTAGAGACGAAGGCGAGGGGGGTATGGCTTAGGGGGCGGGGTATGGTTTTAGGAATATATAGTGGGGTGGGGATTTGATCTTGGCCGTTGGATCATTCACGATCAACGGCCTTGATCACTTCACTAATGAGAAACGACGTCGTTTGGTTTTGTGAGGGGATCGGGTTAGACCGGGTACAGGGAATGGGTCAAAAACGGGTTATGGGAGGGGTGATCTGGACCGTTCGATCAAAACAAATCAATGGCTTGGATCTATTGGCCAGATACGACGTCGTTTGGGTATATCTGGAGACGGACTGGATTGGGGCGGGTATTGGGCTGATTTGTTTTTGGATAAGAACTGGGCTGTGGCCAATTTGGCCCAGTTCGGTTTCCATTTTGTTCCTTTTCCTTCTTTTCTTTTATTTCCTAATTAATAAAACTAAAATTCTAAATTAAATTATAAACCAAATTAAAAAATACTAATTAATTCCTAATAACAATTATCACACCATTAAATACCAGCTAAAATAAAATCACACAATTGGATATTAAATGCTGAAAAATGCCAAGTACATATTTTTTGTGATTTTCATTCTCGCAAATCCAAATATTGTTTAATTAATTCCTAATTGTAAAATTAAATCTTAAATGCACATGCAACACATATTTTTGTATTTTTCTTAATTAAAGTAAAAATAAACATGCACAGACAAGTACAAATAAATCACAAGCAACACAAAACTATTTTATTTTGAATTTTTGGGAGTAGTTCTTGTAGGGCAAAAATCAAGTGCTCACAATAGTCAGGATGGACACAAGCATGTAGAATCCATGAAAGGGTTGAACTAAGAAATTCAGTAGAAGCATATTAGGACAAGAAAATCACGAGAAATCACAAGAATCCAAAGAAAGAACATACTTAGATGTACGAGTACTCAGAAACCAAACGAAGAACCCTAAAAAATTAGGGCTTTTAGTACAAGCGACCTAAGGTTGTAGTAGACTTACAAAATCAGTCAAAACATATGAGAAGCAGAAGATTAAACACAAAAAATCATAAAACATTTTGTAAAAAAAATTCTAGAAACCCTAGTTTAGGAAAAGATGAAAATCACTTGAAAATCACATGATTCTTGTAAAGAATCTCAAGGTTGTTGTAAACCTCACATGAAACAAGTCTAGATCCTCTCAGATCTGTACAGATCTAAGAGGTTCAGAAAAAGAAATTAGGGTTTCGAAGAGAACGGCATAGAGTTGATGAAACATACTGAGAAACCCATAGATCGTAGTCAATATTGGACGATCTCTCTCGGAATCACACTGGAATGACCTGAAACATGTGAGAGAGGAACCATAGATGCAAGTCAACTAGCCCTAGTCACTTGAGGGCCCTGGAGATGGCGAGATTAACGTGAGGGAGGCCTTGTAGGTCTGGGGGTGATGAGAGATCATCGTAGACAGCCATGGACGGGGGTCAGTGAGGTTAGATTAGGGTTAGTTTTGAGAGCATTTGAGAGCAGAAAGGGGTTTCAGGGCAGCGAGTAGTGTAAAATGATAGGGTTTGGGGAGTCTTCTAGGTTTATTTTAAGAAGGATCATTTGTGGCCGTTGATCTTTATGATCAATGGTCGAGATTAAAGGGTATTGAGGGCCGGATCGGGTCTTCAAGGTTTGGGCTAGGTAATTTAATTGGGGATTGGCTTGGGTTAGATTGGGGCTGAAATTGAAAATAAAATAGGCTAAATTTTAAATAGCCACTTTTAATAGTTATATAATTTATAAAAATAATAAATGATTTCAAAAAAATATTTTCATCTACTAAAATGATTTAAAATAGTTTTTTGACATTTTAAAAATATAAAATACTATTTTATGCATCAATAATATAATTATACATTAGTATGGCTATTATTGCAAAGATATGCAATTTAGCCTAAACAATATAAATGCAATTATAAAAAATGCACTAAAAATATTTAAATAATAGTTTGGCATAAATAAAGAATTTATACGACTAAATCACCACAAAGATAATTTGAAGGATAATTATTGAAAATATTATAAATAAAAGGGGAAGAAATAAATCAATTTGGAGCTTTTAAAAATTATAAAAATACTTATGCATACTTATAACTGCATATGTGCTATTTTAAAAGAGTGTGTGTGTGTGTGTGTGTGTGTGTTAAAAACATATGAGGAAAAATTGGATATCAACAAATACTATGACAAACGAATCAAGATACAACTGGAATACACTATTCATCAGATGCATGAATATTGCTGGGGCGTTGGTCATCCCAAAAGACATCACAAGGAACTCATAGTGACCATAATAAGTCTTGAATGTCGTCTTCAGAATATTCGAGTCCAGAATTTTCAACTGGTGATACCCAGACCTCAAATCAATCTTAGAGAACACCTTCGCTCCCTGAAGCTAGTCAAATAGATCATCAATGCGTGGCGAAGGATACTTGTTCCTGATTGTAACTTTGTTCAAATATCTATAGTCGATGTACATTTGTATAGTTGATAGTAGGCTATAATATCGTGTTTTAGTCTCTTACTGAACTCTAATTTATAGCACTTTAATTGAGTTTGAGCTTTAATCACTAGTGTTTTGCACTAATTGTGTATTTTTTGCCATTGATATCTTTTCCTACTCATTACTTGCATTGAGTGTCATTCATCAATAAATTAGTCTCTTAGTTAATTTTAGTTTTAATCACATAATTCTAAATTGTTGATCATCTTGGATAGCAATCAAGCTACAAACTACGAAAATACTGTTTAACTCCAATCCTTATGGATATGATATTATATTTTACTATATTCGACTATCAGCATATTTAAGTGTGCATTTTGCTGTCAATTTTGGCGTCGTTGCCGAGGATTGGCAATAAATAGTGTTTGAAATAGTTTGTAGTGCTAATTCAGGAATTTTTCTTTGTTATTTTATTTTTCTCTTTTCACATTTGGTGTTCTTTGACTGTGCGCATGCTACAAGTTAGATTGGTGCATGATTCGATCTTCTAGGAAAGAAGTGCAACCATACGAACCAAAAATCGAAAAACAACTGTGACAATTGAGGAAGAAAAGAAATATCCCCAAGAAGATAGAGAAGGTTGGTCGATCCTCAACCAAAGAAAATATGGCTGGAGATGATGATAATGTAGATTTGTCTGCGAGGTGTCGACGCCCCCTTTTTCTCTAGTCGTGGGGTCAGAAATCGGGTATACGACATTGGGAAGGACAACTCTATTCCCTTTCGAAAATTGGGTTTCTAAATTTGAAGAGTCGCCACCTAATGATTATAGTGCATTAGGACACTTTTTTTTAGAAGAGTTTGAGTTGGAAAACCAGAGTTCGGGTAAGGGCTAGAAATTATCTCGAGAGGAAGGTGTTAGGCACCACTCAAGATCCACTAGTGTGGTTCCCGGCCATGTTACAATTGTGACTTTACAAGTAAACAATCAAGGCTCAAATAAGGATTCGCATATAACATTGCAATCAGGTTGAAAACTTTCGAAGGTAAGTAGAGAGGGCAGAAATTTATGAAAAAAAAAGATTTGAATAGTTTTACAAGAAGAGATGAAAGCAAATAAAGGGAGGGGGTCCTAAGTTTATAATTAATATGGATCACTTCAATGCAATACCCAGCAATCACTCCTCAAAAAAGAGGGGTCGCACGTGATATTAGGCCATCGGTCATCATCTCCATATCTACCCTTCCCACCCCGTTAAGGTATTAAAGCGCGGAATAGTATCGTTACTTATTGCATGCTATTACCCGTCCCAATCTTATCAGTCCCGGAGGCATATGGCAATACTAATCCTAAAGGGGAGGGAGTTAGGGCTTTTGCGGATTTTTCAAAAGGATAAAAATCTAGGCGACAAGCAATAACATACAGCAGTTAAAAGGGAAACAAATAGCAGTTAAGGCTTAAGTCGGCCTCCTCATTCAAAGCAGCAGATTATTTAGCATGACTTACAAATACTGGTTTGGTCTGTATTAAACTTAACATAGGAAGGGTGTCTAATTTATCACATATTTTCAGATAAGAAGTCCGAATTAGGCCTGCCTGCTGGTTGTAATTATCAAAACTGATGCAATTATAATTTTACCCTAAGGCTTGCCTAGGCGTTAAACAGAACCTATAGGCATGATATCTATTAGTTTCAGAAATAAAGAAGTAAACTGATTGCAGAAAAAGAATTTTCAATTACAGGGACATAAGATCTGCAGGCGTTAAACATTATTGCTACTGATTTTAGGCTTATAAGCAAGTTGACGACTCAGGTTTAGTTAACAACTCCTATAGACATGCTTTCTAGGTGTTACTAATTTGAGCACTGTTATTGCTTATGCAGGAATCCTATAGGCAGGTTGTCTACATGCAATTGATTAGGTATTTAAATCCTATAATAGGTTTGCCTAATGACAGATGCAGAATGTAGAAAGTCCTATAGTCATGGTGTCTATATGAAGATGCAGAATTTTAGAATCGGCTTACAGGCATGGCATCTGTTATGAAATTGCAGAAAACCCTATAGACATAGTATCCAAATGAGTGCAGAATTTCAGAAGCATAGTAATTCCCTATGAACATGGTATCTACCCCTCGCATGCATAGTCCCCTACCCTTTTCCACTAGCCGGCCCCAAATGTTTATTACAAGATTATTACAGACCAGAATGAATTAAGAAAAAAAATATATCAGAAATTAAAGATTCCAACCAAGGAGAGCCTAATTCAGACCCCAGGTCTGAAATATGAAACAAACTAACTTCCAAAGATCAGATTCCAAAGCCTTCTCTTATCTGGGGTGTTTCAGTGATCCAAGGAGTTTCAGGAACTCCAGGCAGTGCTTACACCCCAAATATATTACAGATTTAGATTATAGTGCAGGGTGGAAATGCAAGCTCTCAGATGTCCAAGTTCAGAGGGAACTCAAGGTCACAAATCAAGGATCAAAAGAGAGGGGCAGAACTTAAGATTCTAGGAATAGGTGTAAGTACACAAGGAGGGAAGGGAATCAAAGAGATACAGGGCAAGCTAGTGGTCATGCCTTGCAATTGGGATGTTGGCACACCCTTGACCTGCCTGCTAGTCAAGCATTGAGAGTTAGGATCCATTGTGGATCAAGCCAAGGCCTGGACAGTAATTAGGATACTGTCAGGCCAAGAAATTAACTCAGCACATAGAAGGGGATAGGGGTAGAGGATTCATAACAGAAATAGAAGCAAGGAAGAAAAGTATTTAACACAAATTACTGAACATATGCAGTAGAGTAAACAACAGTCTGAAGCACATAAGGGTGAGGCTGAAAATTAAATAAAGGACATATCAGTTTCAGGGAAACAAGAAAAGAAAAGCAGTAGTTTTGTACAACCAACAAATAGTCAGAAGATCTTAGAAGAGAGCTGTGAGATTATGTGTGTAAAGTGCTGAATTGAGAGAGTGTGTGTAAGAGTATGCAATTCGAAGTGTGTTGTAAAAGTATTGAATTGTAAGTTAAGGCCCTTCCAAGGTGCAGAAGGGTCGTGCCCCTTTTATAGTGCAGAAAACAAGCGAGAAAAGGTAAGGAAATAACATTGAAATCAATCTCCCTTTAGTTAAGGGATTCTGATTTCAATGGGTAAAAGCCAATTAAGGAAAGCAGTTTTGATTAAAACCTTTTCAAAGTAGCACAAAACGGGTAAATACAGAGATGTTATTAAAGGAAAGAATTAAATAGTACACGACTTGAAAAAAATAAGGAAAGGGAATCAATAAAATAGCCAGGGAAATCAAAATTACAATTCAATTCGAATTAACCAAGTCAGGAAAAGGTAATCAATCAAACCCCATTAGAGGATTTCAGAATCAATCGAAAACCTTTGAAGGCAGAATCCTTATGTATAAAGCACACAAATACGTGAATACCAGAGGGGCTTGTCAAATTATTTAGAAGAGAGTTTAACAAAGAAAGGTTTAGAATCATAAGCAAGAAGAGGTATAAGTCTAGTTCGCAGACTCACAATGAGTCTGAGAGTCCATGGTCCCGAAGTGGAACCTAACTCGCACACAAAAGATCAAAATTCCAAGAAGTCCCCGAACCTTAGGGTTTCGAGTTGAGTCAGACAATAGAGATGAGAAGGCAAACCATTTAATAGAGGGTCAGGAGTCTTTTCCAAAGACTTATGGGAAACAAACAAACATGATACATAGTCAAAAGCATGGAGAACACGTTTTGAGAAAAACTCTGAACTTAAACAAGTTCAGAAGAAAAAGTGATACAAATTTAAGAAGTAGTAGATGAAACACATTTAGCAAGAACACGAAAAGAGTCCAATAAAGCAAACAAAAATTGAAGAACTTAACAGTAAACACATATAGTAGAAGAGTAATGAAAACATAACAAGAATAATCATGTGAGCACAGGAGTAACATATATAAAAGAAAAGTAGAAGGACAATACATGCGTGGTAGAAAAGAAAACATACGAACATAGTATAGCCACATACATACAAAGAAAAGAAAAGGAAGAGTCACAAAAACATTTTAAGCTTTTCAGAAACCCTAGATCGGAAAAAAGTAATTTTTTGAAAGAAAAATTGGGGATAGCATTTTAAAACTCCAGTAAAGCACAGATATAACATAGATTTAAAAGGACAATTAGAGAAAACCTCGAATAGCTAGGGTTTCAGAGGAACCCTGGAATGAGAAAGGTTTGGTAAGAGGTCCGATCTAAGTCGGATGAGGTCAGAAACAGGCTCAGAAGACCAAGAGCCACCGGAGCAAAGTCGGAGATGGCCGGAATCTTCGAATCGGTGAAGGTCTGAGTGAAGACCTTCGAGGTCTAGCCTCGAACCTTCGAGCATCAGGCATGCAAGAGCCAGAGGAGGTGAATATAGGTTGTCCATGGCCTGAGAAGCCATGGATTCCGGTGAAAACACGGTGAAACAAGGCAGGAGGAGGCTAGGGTTTGAGAACCCTCGAGCGAGTTTGAGATAGTAGAGGGTTGCAGAGGCAGCGGTTGGTGAGAATGAGGTAGGGTAAATGGGTCGTTTGAATTTAAAAAGGAAGGGGATGAGGGGAGCCGTTGATCTAATAGATCAACGGCTGGGATTAAAAGAAAACCGGGCGGGTCGGATAAATGGGTAAAGGGGTTGGGTTAAATCAGAATTGGGCCGGTCCAATTGGGTTTCAGAATTGGGTCAATTAGGGGGGATCAATTTGGCTATGATTGAAATAAAAATGGGTCAGATTTTAAATAGCCAGTTTTCCCTTTTTATTTTATAAAAATGGTAAAATGATCTTGAAAGCAAATTAAAAGTACTGAGCCAATGAACAATTTATAAATATTAATTTAAAAATTTTGGAACCAATTTCACAATTATAAAATGCTATTAATCTTAAAGTAGACTACAATTGCAATTATATGCGATTTAGCTTTTAACATACCAAATAAATTTGTAAAAATATGCAAATATTATCTTAACTATATTTTGGTATAAATATGGGAATAAAATAAATTATTCACCAAAATTGATGATTTTGGAAATAATTAGGGGTTTTACACTGCTAAAATAGACAATAAATTGATTTTAAAAAAACTTTAAAAATTAGGGAAAAATACCAAAACTCTTGAGCATGCTTATATATGCATACACATGCTATTTTGAAAGTGTTTTGAGTATAAAAAATATATAGGAAAAAATTAGGTATTAACAACTGTCTCTCTTTACCCGAGGAGGATGAAAAAATTGTCGGGTAAAGATAAGATGGCCAATTTTGACCGAAAGAAACGATTTGCAAATAATTTGGACTGAGCTATGGCTATTGAGCTGCCTACATATCCCTGGTCTTATAGGAATCAGGCCATATGTAGTTCAGGATCCATCGGCGGAATATGCCGATGGAGATTTGAAACGGACGGACGCGATGTTTTAGATTGAGATAGGTTTTCTGAGAAACCGATAGACTGCAGGAACCGCAGCGGGATCGCTCTACTGAGACTGTCGTTGCCAGCCGGTGCACCTGCAAGTAGGCAATACGAGCGCATATTGTGCGTAAATTTAAACGTGATGCAAATTCCCATTGAACTGTGAATGTTGTCCTCGAACGGTTAGGATGACATCCTCGAACCATGACGTCATGGTCCATGAGGCGTATGGTAAAGGATTAGCAGGCTATGAAATGATGTTCTCGGGCTATGAGAATGGTGCATCTGAACCATGATGCCTTTGAATAATGATGTGCAAAAGATAAAATGGGGTCCTCAGGCCATGGCATGGCGTTCTCGGGCTATGAAAATGGTGCCTCCGAACAATGACACCCTTGGACAATTTAGCGATCTTTCATCCCATGAAATGAAGTAGGTGGAGATCTTTCATCCAATGCAAGACGTAAATAAAAGGTGGCAATATTTCAGCCGTGCAAGAAAAAATAAAGTGGCGATATTTCAGCCATGCAAGAAAATAAAGTGGCGATATTTCAGCCATGCAGGATGGAGACAGAGCTTAGTCTCGGAAGGCAGAAAGGCAGCCTTATGCAGATGATGATGGAGGTAGAGCTTAACCTCGAAAGGCAGAAAAGTAGCCTTATGCAATGCAAAAAAATGCAGATGGAGACAAAGCTTAGTCTCGGAAGGCATAAAGGTAGCCTTATGCAAAATGCAGATGGAGACAGAGCTTAGTCTCGAAAGGCAGAAAGGTAGCCTTTTGCAGAATGCAGATGGAGATAGAGCTTAGTCTCGAAAGGTAGAAAGGTAGCCTTGTGCAATGCAGTAAATGCAGATGGAGGTAGAGCTTAATGTCGGAAGGCACAAAGGTAGCCTTATACAGAATGCAGATGGAGACAGAGCTTAGTCTCGAAAGGCAGAAAGGTAGCCTTATGCAAAATGCAGATGGAGACAGAGCTTAGTCTCGAAAGGCAGAAAGGTAGCCTTATGCAACGCAGAAAATACAGATGGAGGTAGAGCTTAACCTCGGAAGGCAGAAAGGTAGCCTTATGTAATGCAGGATGGAGACAATGCTTAGTCTCGAAAGGCAGAAATGTAGCCTTGTGCAATGCATGAAATGCAGATGGAGGTAGAGCTTAACCTCGAAAGGCAGAAAGGTAGCCATATGCAATGCAGAGAAATACAGATGGAGGTAGAGCTTAACCTCGGAAGGCATAAAGGTAGCCTTATGCAGTGCAAAAATGTAAAAGGATGATTAGTAGTAAGATCTCTTAGCTGATAGCTGATTATGACAATATGACTGCTAGGGAGATTGTGTACGGATAGCAATTGCGGGCAAGTGATGATTCTGAGAAGTTGCATTCTTGGGAAGGTATGCGTGCATAAATATACCTGACGATATTGCAAGTCGAGTGCCTGCATCCAAAGAAAGTCGTGAGTTCTGTGAGGGGAAAGGTTAGTTTGCCTTCCCCGGGTTCTTGACGTTGTGTGTCATTGGGGTAGCGTCGCTAAACAAAAACAATTCGGATAATAGTTATGCATGTTTTAGCAAATATATAATCGAAAATAGCTTTCTTTGGATGAAGCAATGACTGCGACGTGGTTCAAGACATTGCAACCTCTTTCACTCCTGAATTTTGAGGATCCTCCTCAAAATTTTGCCCCAGTTTGCTGAGCGGACATCTCTGACGGCTGTGCTGACTGACTAAAAAATCATCTTCGGAATTTTGAGGGTCCTTCTCAAAATTCTACCCCAGTTTACCAGGCTGGCGCTTCTAGCGATGTATGGACTGAAATTAACTTCGGAATTTTGAGGGTCCTCCTCAAAATTCTGCCCCAGTTCCAATAGCGGGGAAAAATGGAATTTTTATTAAATTATGACCGAACCCATAGGGCTGCCTACGTATCCCCTCTTAAATGGGAATCAAGTCAGGCGTAGTTCAAATTACATCATTAAGGGAACCATAATATCGTTTCACTGCATCTGAATTGATTGGCTTCGGCCAAACTTCTCCATCCATCTCTGCAAGAATAAGGGCTCCTCCAGTTAGAACCCGGTGAACCATGTACGGACCCTACCAATTGGGAGAGAACTTCCCCTTGGCTTCATCTTGATGTGGGAATATTTTCTTCAACACCAGCTGCCCTAGTGTAAACTTCCTTGGATTAACCCTTTTGTTGAAGGCTCTGGACATTCTGTTCTGATAAAACTGACCGTGACAAACCATATTCATCCTTTTCCCATCTATAAAGGCTAACTGCTCGTAGCGACCTTTTACCCATTCTGCATCATCCAACTCTACTTCTTGTATGATCCTTAAGGAGGGAATGTCTACCTCGGCGGGGATGTTGGATCTGTTGGCAGTTTGTGAGCTACAATGGATGTGCTGAGACCAGTCATATCATTATATGACCAGGCAAATATGTTTTCATATTCCTTTAGGAACTCCGTGTGCTCTTTCTTTTCTGATGGTGACAGGTGAACACTGATGCGCGTTTCTTTGACATTCTGTGCATCTCCCAGATTAACGACCTCAGTTTCATCCAAGTTAGACTTAGGCCTATTTTCAAAATTCTCAACTCCTGTAACGACCTCTTCTGGTATATTATCCTCTTCTGAGTCTGTATCCATTTGTTGCGTTGTCTCGTTGCAAGTCACAATCGTTGGTTCATCATCAAGGCAAGTAATAGTAATGCTGTGTAAAATAAAGTGAATGATAGAAAAAATAATCAGAGCGAGATATATAATAAACTGAAATGCTTTGATTAAATTCGTAATTGTTTTGAGTATCAGAGCTCTTTTCAGAATTAAAGACAATACAGAAATAAAATCAGCTAGTAAAAAAGTAAAATGTGATGCATGGTGCTTTTGTTTAGCCTTGCTACCCCGAAGCTTTCCGGGTCCTGGTGGTTCTGATTGACCAATTTCTGAGGCGCTCTCCTCGGTTCACAACTTGTATAGAAGGGCCTTCCTCCCCTTCCTCCTCGAAAATAACACAGCAGTCCATATCATCATCCTCCAGGAACAGATTCTTCACGGCTGCCAATGCTTCATCTTCCTCCGACCCATATATAGTATCTGCCAGCTGGAAAGTCTGCTCCAGGTGAGGTATCAAATGTTCCAGTGGGTGGTAGGGACCGCGCCATGGTGGCGACCAGTGATTGAACTCCTCCCAAGTATACTCATACCCCAAACCAAATGTAGTGACATGTTTCTTCAGCTTGATGGGTTTGGCGATTCCCTGGAGGTTTTTGCCGAATCCCTTTCCAGGTTCGTATTCATACCAATTCAGGATACTTTCAATCTTGTTATCCCATCATTTATCTTTGTCTATAGCGTTGACTCTTTCAATGTGGTGGTATGTTTCTCCGTCTATTTTCTTCTGCCTCCAATCATCGGGATGGTCTGGCGACTATATATGGGGTTGCTACCATCGCCATGAATGATCACCTCTTAGTGATTCCATTAGAACTTCACTGCCTGATGCAGGGTTGATGCTACAGCTTTAGCGGCATGGATCCATGGTCATCCCAACAACAAATTGTAGGATGCTGGGATATCTATCACTTGAAAGTCAATGTCGAACTAGGTTGGCCCCATTTGCAAGCATAGGCTGATCTCTCCGATAGTAGACATTTGGGACCCATCGAAAGCTTTAACATTGATGGGCCCCTCTTTGATCTCGTGCAGGCTTTTTCCCAATGTTCTAAGAGTTATCAACGGGAAAATGTTGAGGCTGGAGCCTCCATCGATCAAGACTCTAGTGACGAAGTAACCCTCGCATTGCACGGTGATGTGTAGAGCCATGTTATGACTCAGTCCTTCCGGCGGCAGCTCATCTTCGTGGAAGGTAATTTTGTGGCTTTCCAGTATTTTTCCTACCATATTTGCCATTTTGCCCCCAGTTATGTTGTTGGGCACATAAGCTTCGCTCAATATCTTCATCAAGGCATTTTTGTATGCGTCAGAGCTCTGTAGAAGAGCTAGGATGGAAATCTGTGCTGGTGTTTTGTTCAACTGTTCAATGACCGAATACTCTTTAGCTTGTATTTTCCTCCAAAGATCATCGGGACCAGTTTCAGTAGTCCGTCCCGAGGCTTGCTTACTGGGCTCAACTAGGTGCTCTAGAGTGTAAACCCTGCTTGTTCTGGTCATACCCTGCGCAGCAATTGCTTCTCCCGTTTTGGTCTTTCCTTTCCTCCTTGCTTCAGCTGTGTAATCCCATGGTATGGCATTTGAGTGGAACAGTGTTATGTCTGACATTGCTATAGGAATGGGTACCCTCGGTGGTAACACATCAACTTCAAAGGGTACAAGTGCCTTTGGAGCCCCAAACTCAACCTCAATTGGCCTGGCCACCTTCACAGAAGAAGGTGCTTCAAATTCGAGAGGTATAGACATATTTACTTCATGGCCCCTGGAGGGATGGTTCTGCACAACAATCGGGTTAAGTGTGACTGCCGGTTTCTTTGGCTCATCATCCTCAGCAATCAGTCCTATTGATCCCTTGGGGTCCCAGTCATCTTCGATCTCGATCATGTGAATGTCCCCACCTCTATGATCAGGTAGAGGGTTGTTGCGGATATTAGGAGTAGGCTCCTTTGATACGATAACCTTATTGTCGATCAGAGTTTGAATCTTGTCCTTCAACGAGCGGCATTCGTTAATGGTGTGACCTTTTATGCCAGAGTGGTACGCACAGGTCTTATTAGGGTTGACCCACTGGGAAGGATTTTCTAGAGTTATGGCATGGATAGGGTAGACGTAACCAGCAACTCTAAGCTTCTCATACAGCTGGTCAATTGGCTCAGCGATGGTTGTATATTATCTGGGAGGTCTGCGGTCAAAATTTGGTCTAGGTCTAGGGAAATTTTGGCGAGTGGGAGGTGATTGGTAGTGAGAGCGTTGGGCATTATAGACTTGGTAAACGGGTGCAGGTTGAGAGTATCTGGGTGAAGTGGGTTGATATGCGGGAGGTGGAGATGATTGGTAAACGGGTGGTGGATTTTGGTAAGAGGGTGCGGGTGCTTGGTAATTCGGGATAGACTGATATGTAAGTGGAGGTGACCGGTAAGTGTGGTATTTTAATGGTGATTTGGCTCCCTATGAGACCATCACGGCATTGACATCCTTCTTCTTGGACGTGCCACCAGACTGTAAAACCTTGATGGTGGCCTGCAATGCTTCAAGATTAGTAACCATACCATTCTTAATGCCTTCCTCAATTCTTTCTCCCAGCTTGATGATATCGGAGAATTTCTGGCCCTCGATCAACATCAACCTCTCATAATATTGTGGGTCCTGAGCCCGGACGAAGAATATGTTCATTTGTTCCTCTTCTAAGGCCGGCCTGACCTTAGCAACCTCTGACCTCCAATGAGTAGCATATTCGCGGAATGTCTCGATAGGCTTCTTCTTCAGATTCTGGATATAGAATACATTCGGAGCATTCTCTGTATTGAATCAGAACCTATCCATGAAATCCGATGCCATACCTACCCAGCTTGTCCATTTCTTGGGGTCCTGACTGATGTACCAGGATAAAGCATCCCCCTTCAGGCTTCTCATGAAGAGGTTTATATGGATTTTCTCATTCCTTCCGACTCCGACCAGCTTATCACAATATGTCCTCAAATGGACTTTAGGATCTCCCGTGCCATCGAACATTTCGAACTTGGGAGGTTTGTATCCCTCCGGAAGTTCAACATTTGGCTGAATGCAGAGGTCCTCATAATTCAGCCCCTCTATGCCTTTGTTTCCTTCCATGCCCTGGACTCAGCTGGTCAGCTTCTTGAGTTCTACTGCCAAGTTTCTGATAAGAGAGTCCTTGTCATCTGTCTCAGGTGCACTTGAGATTGGTTGAGTGTATTGGGGTATGGTATCTACGTAGATGGGAGTGTTGTGGGGGTGGTCGTTTGTGGTGTTCATTGGTTCAGGAATGAGTAGTGGAGTGTGGCATGTGTTGCAGTGTTGAGCATGAGTGGGTTGCATCTGTGGTTGTGGGGTGTTCTGTGGAGGTGCGGGATTTTGAGCATTTGGAAAGTTGACATCAGGAGCGGTGAGAGTGAATGATAAATTTGCCAAGTTCCGAACTTGATCCAGTTCTTCTTGGAACTTCAACAGTTTCTGCTCAAGTTGGGCAGCAGTTTCCTTAGCAATCGGGGTACCCTGAGGAATCTTAATTCTTTCAATTTCCTTTCTGGCGCTTGAATCTCCCATTCTACCTTTGTTCTTGTTCCGGATAGGACTCAGAGGAGGAGGAGGTGGAGGGCCCTTGGATCTCGTACTATATGATGATGGTGCCAGAATGCACTAACTAACCTTTAGGGAGGGGAATAAAAATAAAGAAAAACAAAAAAGTAACAAGTTACTGCGGGTTATGAGAAGAAAATGTTGCAATATTTAAACACATTGTGCAAGAATATAAATCGCGTCCTAATTTGGGTGCCTCGTTGTGTCCGAGGTAGGCCTAGAGACAAATTAATTTGGAGAACTTATTATGCTAAATGCCTCATTTTATTGATAAAAATAGGACGAATCCAAAACGATGCTAAATAACAGAAAATAAAATGTCACTAGTGGCCATTGGCCTTATTACATCATTAAAAGCAAAATAAAAGACTCCTAACTACTTGGTCCCAGAAGGACCTTCCCCAGATTCGGTATCTTTATCCCCCTCGAATAGCTTCACCAGCTGGCGCAGTCCTAGCAGCAGATAAGCTTGAGCCAAATGTCCGTCTGCATTCCCTTCAGCGTTTCGATAATCTTCAATCCTCTTGAGTAACTTTCCTTCTAGATCCACTAGACCCCGCTCCAAATACCCTATTCGCTTGTTGGTGCTGACAACCATATCCTTCCATTCCTTGATCAACTTTTGATGGGCTTCTTATATTTCCCGATGCTCACTTTCACACTCTCAAATCCTCTTGCGTAGTTGATTGTGCTTAACCCGTGCTTCAGCTTTCTCATCGATGATTCTGTGTCCGTGAATGAACCCAGGCTGACCCATACCATTGTGATTATCTTCCAACCAACCCTAATAGTGCGGCATGCAACCAGCGTGATACTTGTCTGGCTCAATAGATTCTTTCCCCAAAACGAGCTTGCAATGCCACATGTGTTGAGCTTGGCATTTGTGAGGGCTATCATCGTCCTGGAAATCAACCCTAAAGTGACTCATTTTGTCGACCCTTGGTATGATTTGCTTTCTTCCCGCCTGCCTCATGGCTCGGAGGGGAACGTAGGGATAAGTTCCTCTTAGACCGATGAGTATGAGAAATGGTGCGTCTCGGGATCGAACAATGAATTCTTCCGTAGGGAACCATTTGACCATCCACTGTACCTGGTCTTCTTTTAGATTCTCGAATAGCTCCACCCATCTTCCAGCGTCCTCTGGCTGAGCGAACATGTTAGGCATATAATTCATACGCCTTGGCTGGAGGAAGGCAATGTGATCATCCCAGTCTCTGCATAAAATCTCCTGTCGGTATTCTCCTTTCTGGAGGTGTTCCATGAGCCAGAGCTAAAGTAATAAATTGCATCCCTCAAAATGACTGGCCTTTCAGTGACAGTTGTCCAGAGCCCGGTATATCTCAGCAACAATCATGGGCACTATACTGAAAGGTTGTCCGCCAATTCCTTCCATTAGAGTCTTGGTTACCATGGCCAGTCTGGTGTGGATCCTAGCCTTCTTTGTAGGGAACACTATCATCCCCAGGAAATAAAACATGAATACGAAGACCCTTCTATGAATATGCCCTAGTGAGGTGAGGGCAAACTCATCAGAGTAGGTGCGGTATGACTTGCTATGGCCGTACCTCTCGTACAGATAGTCGAATGGGATATAGGAGTCTTTCAAATAGGTCAAGTCTGGGTTCTTCTTCAGTCCCATCATCTTAAGGAAACCCCTACCCTTGCGATTCTCTGGCATAAGCAAACCCGGAGTCTCTCAAGAAATACCAGCTAAGCCTCCTATTTCTTCGAGCAAATAAGTCATTTCAAGGTGCCTGAAGCGGAACACGGACCTGTCACTATCCCAGAACAGAGTTGCAGCCTCTATGATTTTGTTATCAGCTGAATTTCTAAAAGAGAAGGCAGATTCCCTAAGTATTTTCGGACGAGTGTCTGATCACTGGAGTGGAGATCTTCCCACTAATTTAGCAGCCTTGGATGAATATTGGTTACTATGCCAAATCTGGGGACTTCGTGCCTCTTTTTTTGCAAAATAGAGTGTTAGACCCTTACCCCGCTAGACTCGACAATTTAAACCAATAATTAGCATAAAAGCATTTAGGTCTCCAAATAAATGCACAGAACATGTAGGTGTCTGTTTGGGTTTCAGGGAAACCCGATGGACTTTGGACAAGGCTATCTTAATGAGTCATTATGTGGACAACATAACTGACTCGGCTAGGTTTAACCATGATGCATGCATAGTTATACAGAGTAAGGTTTCTATCGGGGTGTTAGACAGGTACCCTTGAGCGGACAACTCAAGAGGGAAAGAAACGGAACCGTCGACTGCACCGCTGATCGACTGGTTTTACCGCAAATACGCCTTTGCCGAACTTAAAGGGTGATAATATTAGAAGAGCGCAACCACTCATTATAAGCGTTGTTATGATATTTGTTTGGCACGAGTGGAATATGATGTTGAAGATGCAGTTTACAAGAATGAAACAAATTGACATATATTTTCACGTTCATAAGATAAATTATTACAATAATTTCAGTAATTACAACAGTATTGAAATAAAGCAGTAAAGGAAAGCAGCTAAAGGAAAGAAAAAACATGAAGAGCCAAGTCAGTTTCGTAGTGAAAGAATAAAAGACAGTAAATAAAGCAATTAATGAGATAGTAAAGTCACAAGCAACATGCAATGGTAAAAGCCTAAAGAAGATCCCCAACAGAGTTGCCATGCTGTCGACGCCCCCTTTTTCTCTAACCGTGGAGTCAGAAATTGGGTATACGACATTGGGAAGGACAACTCTATTCCCTTTCGAGAATTTGGTTTCGGAATTGGAAGAGTCGCCACCTAATGATTATAGTGCATTAGGACACTTTTTTTAGAAGAGTTTGAGTTAGAAAACCAGAGTTCGGGTAAGGGCTAGAAATTATCTCGAGAGGAACGTGTTAGGCACCCCCCTCAAGATCCACTAGTGTGGTTCCCGGCTATGTTACAATTGTGACTTTACAAGTAAACAATCAAGGCTCAAATAAGGATTCGCATATAACATTGCAGTCAGGTTGAAAACTTCGAAGGTAAGTAGAGAGGACAGAAATTTATGAAAAAAAAAGATTTGAATGGTTTCACAAGAAGAGATGAAAGCAAATAAGGGGAGGGGGTCCTAGGTTTACGATTAATATGTATCACTTCAATGCAATACCCAGCAATCACTCCTCAAAAAAGAGGGGTCACACGTGATATTAGCGCATCGATCATCATCTCCATATCTACCCTTCCCACCCCGTTAAGGTATTAAAGCGCGGAATAATATCGTTACTTATTGCATGCTATTACCCGTCCCAATCCTATCAGTACCGGAGGCATATGGGACTACTAATCCTAAAGGGGAGGGAGTTGGGGCTTTTGCGTAGTTTTCAAAATTATAAAAATCTAGGCGACAAGCAATAACAGATAGCATTTAAAAGGGAAACAAATAGCAGTTAAGGCTCAAGTCGGCCTCCTCATTCAAAGCAGCAGATTATTTAGCATGACTTACAAATGCTGGTTTGGTCTGTACTTAACGTAGGAAGGGTGGCTAATTTATCACATATTTTCAGATAAGAAGTCTGAATTAGGCCTGCCTGCTGGTTGTAATTATTAAAACTAATGTAATTACTAAATTTTACCCTAAGGCTTGTCTAGGCATTAAACAGAACCTATAGGCATGATATCTATTAGTTTCAGAAATAAAGAAGTAAACTGATTGTAGAAAAAGAATTGTCAATTACAGGGACATAAGATCTGCAGGCGTTAAACATTATTGCTACTGATTTTAGGCTTATAAGCGAGTTGACGACTCAGGTTTAGTTAACAACTCCTATAGACATGCTTTCTAGGTGTTACTGATTTGAGCACTGTTATTGCTTATGCAGGAATACTATAGGCAGGTTGTCTACATGCAATTGATTAGGTATTTAAATCCTATAATAGGTTTTCTTAATGACAGATGCAGAATGCAGAAAGTCCTATAGGCATGGTGTCTATATGAAGATGCAGAATTTTAGAATCGGCTTACAAGCATGGCATCTTTATGAAATTGCAGAAAACCCTATAGACATAGTATCTATATGAGTGTAAAATTTCAGGAGCATAGTAATTCCCTATGAACATGGTATCTACCCCTCGCATGCATAGTCCCCTACCCTTTTCCACTAGCCGACCCCAAATGTTTATTACAAGATTATTACAGACCAGAATGAATTAAGAAAAAATATATATCAGAAATTAAAGATTCAAACCAAGGAGAGCCTAATTCAGACCCCATGTCTGAAATATGAAACAAACCAACTTCCAAAGATCAGATTCCAAAGCCTTCTCTTATCTGGGGTGTTTCAGAGATCCAATGAGTTTCAGGAACTCCAGGCAGTGCTTACACCCCAAATATATTGCAGATTTAGATTATAGTGCATTGTGGAAATGCCAGCTCTCAGATGTCCAAGTTCAGAGGGAACTCAAGGTCCCAAAGCAAGGCTCAAAAGAGAGGGGCAGAACTTAAGATTCTAGGAATAGGTGTAAGTGCACAAGGGGGAAGGGAATCAAAGAGAGACAGGGCAAGCTAGTGGTCATGCCCAACAATTGGGATGCTGGCACACCCCTGACCAGCCTGCTAGTCAAGCATTGAGAGCTAGGATCCATTGTGTATCAAGCCAAGGCCTGGACAGTAATTAGTATACTGTCAGGCCAAGAACTTAACTCAGCACATAGAAGGGGATAGGGGTAGAGGATTCATAACAGAAATAGAAGCAAGGAAGAAAAGTATTTAACACAAATTACTGAACATAGGCAGTAGAGTAAACAACTGTCTGAAGCACATAAGGGTGAGGCAGAAAATTAAATAAAGGACATACCAGTTTCAGGGAAACAAGAAAAGAAAAGCAGTAGTTTTGTACAACCAACAAATAGTCAGAAGATCTTAGAAGAGAGCTGTGAGATTATGTGTGTAAAGTGCTGAATTGAGAGAGTGTGTGTAAGAGTACGCAATTCGAAGTGTGTTGTAAAAGTATTGAATTGTAAGTTAAGGCCCTTCCAAGGTGCAGAAGGGTCGTGCCCCTTTTATAGTACAGAAAACAAGTGAGAAAGGTAAGGAAATAACATTGAAATCAATCTCCCTTTAGTTAAGGGATTCTGATTTCAATGGGTAAAAGCCAATTAAGGAAAGTAGTTTTGATTAAAACCTTTTCAAAGTAGCACAAAAGGGGTAAATACAGAGAAGTTATTAAAGGAAAGAATTCAATAGTACACGGCTTGGAAAAAATAAGGAAAGGGAATTAATCAAACAGCCAGGGAAATCAAAATTACAATTCAATTCGAATGAACCAAGTCAGGAAAAGGTAAAGGAGGTTCAATTAAAGAAAAATCAGTAACAATCAATCAAACCCTATTAGAGGATTTCAGAATCAATCGAAAACCTTTGATGGCAGAGTCCTTATGTATAAACCACACAAATATGTGAATACCAGAGGGGCTTGTCAAATTATTTAGAAGAGAGTTTAACAAAGAAAGGTTCAGAATCATAAGCAAGAAGAGGTATAAGTCTAGTTCGCAGACTCACAATGAGTCTGAGAGTCCATGGTCCCGAAGTGGACTAACTCGCACACAAAAGATCAAAATGCCAAGAAATCCCCGAACCTTAGGGTTTCGAGTTGAGTCAGACAATAGAGATGAGAAGGCAAACCATTCAATAGAGGCTCAGGAGTCTTTTCCAAAGACTTATGGGAAACAAACAGACATGATACACAGTCAAAAGCATGGAGATCACGTTTTGAGAAAAACTCTGAACTTAAACAAGTTCAGAAGAAAAAGTGATACAAACTTAAGAAGCAGTAGATGAAACACATTTAGCAAGAACACGAAAAAAGTCCAGTAAAGCAAACAAAAATTGAAGAACTTAACAGTAAACACATATAGTAGAAGAGTAATGAAAACATAACAAGGATAATCATGTGAGCACAGGAGTAACATGTATAAAAGAAAAGTAGAAGGACAATATAGGCGTGGTAGAAAAGAAAACATACGAACATAGTATAGCCACATACATACAAAGAAAAGAAAAGGAAGAGTCAGAAAAACATTTTAAGCTTTTCAGAAACCCTAGATCGGAAAGAAGTAATTTTTTGAAAGAAAAATTGGGGAAAGCGTTTTAAAACTCCAGTAAAGCACAGATATAGCATAGATTTAAAAGAACAATTAGAGAAAATCTCGAATAGCTAGGGTTTAAGAGGAACCCTGGAATGATAAAGGCTTGGTAAGAGGTCTGATCTAAGTCGGATAAGGTCAGAAACAGCCTTAGAAGACCAAGAGCCACCAGAGCAAAGTCGTAGATGGCCAGAATCTTCGAATCGGTGAAGATTTGAGTGAAGACCTTCGAGGTCTGGCCTCGAACCTTCGAGCATCAGGCATGCAAGAGCCAGAGGATATGAATATAGGTTGTCCATGGCCTGAGAAGCCATGGATTCCGGTGAAAACACGGTGAAACAAGGCAGGAGGAGGCTAGGGTTTGAGAACCCTCGAGCGAGTTTGAGATAGTAGAGGGTTGCAGAGGCAGCGGTTGGTGAGAATGAGGTAGGGTAAATGGGTCGTTTGAATTAAAAAAGGAAGGGGATGAGGGGAGTCGTTGATCTAAAGATCAACGGTTGGGATTAAAAGAAAACCAGGCGGGTTGGATAAATGGGTAAAGGGGTTGGGTTAAATCGGAATTGGGCCGGTCCAATTGGGTTTCAGAATTGGGTCAATTAGGGGTGATCAATTTGGCTATGATTGAAATAAAAATGGGCCAGATTTTAAATAGCCAGTTTTTCCCTTTTTATTTTTATAAAAATGGTAAAATGATCTTGAAAGCAAATTAAAAGTACTGAGCCAACGAACAATATATAAATATTAATTTAAAAATATTGGAACCAATTTCACAATTATAAAATGCTATTAATCTTAAAGTAGGCTACAATTGCAATTATATGCGATTTAGCTTTTTACATACCAAATAAATTTGTAAAAATATGCAAAAATTATATTAACTATATTTTGGTATAAATATGGGAATGAAATAAATTATTCATCAAAATTGATAATTTTGGGAATAATTATGGGTTTTGTACTGCTAAAATAGACAATAAATTGATTTTAAAAATCTTTAAAAATTAGGGAAAAATACCAAAACTCTTGGGTATGCTTATATATGTATACACATGTTATTTTGAAAGTGTTTTGAGTATAAAAAATACATAGGGAAAAATTGGGTATCAACACGAGGGAGGCAGCCCAACTCAAAAAGAAAGCTGCAAGGGATGCTGAGGAAGCAGCCTTTAGGGATGCACAAATTGCTTATGCAGAGGAGAGGGCTCGAAGAATGGCTCAGAATTAGCCTTTGGGTGTAGAATAGTTCGAAAACATAGCTCCCAGCCAACACAGACCACTTGGAGATTATGCTAGACCGGTCTACAATCAAGGTTTCTCAAGTGCGAGACCACTTCTAGTTGCAGCCAATAATTTCAAATTGAAGCAAGGGTTGATCCAAACCCTTCAAAATTGTCGTGTCTTTAGAGGAAAGCAAAACAAAGATCCAAACAATTATCCAATGGACTTCGAGGAGATTATGAACACCTTTCAATACAATGGTGTGTCACAAAATGCAGTATACTTAAGGGCATTCCCCTTCACACTCAAAGATAATGCAAAGCACTGCACTTCGAAGCTTTCCCCGGGGATCAATTAGAACATGGGAGGAGATGACCAGGAAATTTCTTGCTAAATATTTCTCCTCAGCTAAAACGGGCAAGTTTAGAAGAGAAATCCATAACTTTTGCCAGAACAAGACTGAAACTGTGTTTGAAGCTTGGGAGAGGTTTAAGGAGATAACGCAAAGGTGTCAACATAGCAGAATTGAACTCTAGATACAACTCAAGTACTTTTGGGATGGTTTGACACCAGCCTCACGCAGAACATTAACCAATACAGTTGGAGGCCCGTTGATGAAAAAAGGTCCAGAAGAGATAGTCACAATTCTAGATGAGTTATCTGAAGATGCAAATCAGTGGCCCTTTGAGATTGCTGAAAGAAGAAGATCAACTGGTGTTCACCAAGTTGATGCTAACACATCTGTGCAGGTACATCTTGATGCCATGGCCAAAGAAATAAGGAAGTTGACCTTAGCCTCGATACATATTGGGCCTTACACAATATGTGATATATGTGAAAGAGGACATCTTACTCATGAGTGTCAAGCTTCAATGGAGGAAGTGAATGATATGGGTAATTATAACTTCAATCCAATAGGTCAAAAGCACCCTGATTTATCATGGAGTTCACCTGGGGGTACTGCAAATTCATGGCAACAAATCAACACAAGATTTTAAGGAGCTCCTGGTTTTGTGAATCAGCCGAGGTCACAGTTTCAACCTCAACAATCACATTAGTCTGGGTTAGAATATCTTAAATCATTTATTGTCAAGACAAATGAGAGATTAAAATCTCATGGTGCAAGTATCGAAGAACTTGGCACAGGTTTGCGAAACGTGGAGAAGCAAGTGGGACAAATTGTAATTATATTGTCTGAGAGAATCCCAGGTACTCCGCCTCTGATACTGTGAAGAATCCCAAAGAAACAGTAAATGTTTTGACTTTAAGAAGCGGGCAAGTGTTGAAAGAACCCACTCCAGTCCAAATAGAGGTGATACATGAAAAAGGAAGTCCGAAGGAGCTGAAAATTGAAGTTGATAAGAAAAAGAAAGGCAAGAAGAGAGTAGAGAAAAAGAAGAAGGAAGAAACTTCAAGAAGGGAGGAACATGATGTGGCGAGCATATGCCTGCTCTACCATTTCCCTTGAAGTTGTATAGAGAAAAGTTGGACAAACAGTTTTAGAGATTTCTAGATATGATGAGACAGGTGAATGTTAATTTGCCATTCATAGAAGTTCTCTTACAAATATCATCTTATGCCAAGTACTTGAAAGATATCTTTACAAAGAAGAGGAAAATAGAACAGACATCGGTAGTGACGCTCACAGAACATTGCGGCGCAATCTTGCAAAACAAACTTGCATAAAAGTGTGGTGATCTAGGTAGTTTTACTATACCTTAATCTTGAGGCACTTTTAACTTTGATAAGTCTTTATGTGATTTTGGTTCCTCAATTAATCTAATGTCTTTTTCTATTTACAGGAAACTGGAGACTGAGATTGGAGAGATAAGGTCTGCACCAATATCATTGCAGCTGGCATATCAAACAAAGATAATACCTGAGGGGATAGTTGAATATGTCTTAGTACAGGTAGATAAATTTGTATTTTGTGTAGACTTTATAATGGTAAAAATAGAGGAGAACAAGGAGGTCGCCCTTATCTTTGGAAGACCATTCTTAGCAACTGGTAGAACTATATTAGATATACATGAAAGAAGACTCATGCTTAGAGTAGGTGAGGAGACCATAACTTTCGAGATAAATGCAGAAACGGGGGTGAAAAAGGAGAAGCCAACTACAAGTGTTGAGGGGAAAGTGAAGTGTTCAAAAGAGAATGCTGCATTGATTGAGAGAAATAAGTGTGGGGTGTACCCCAAGAGGGGTGAGAAGAAGTTTTTTGCATGGATGTGTGCACTAGTTCGGGCGCGTAGAATGGAGCCCGACTTTGACTCAGACCCTGACTAGAGATTCAGGGAAGTTTCCTCTACCTTATGTTTTTTAATTGTGTGTCATGGGGACATGCCACAACTTAAAGTGTGAAGTGGGGGATATATTTGTATATTGTATGTATTTTAGTATTAGTTTTTTATTTTGTTAGTTGTAGTAGTAGAGATAGAGAAAAATTTGAAAAAAAACATAAAAATTTTAATCGACGGGTTTCTTGAGGGATTAAAGTTGAAAGAAAAAGACAAAAAGATTTTCTTAAGTTAGTGTAGTGTATCGATTCCCCCTTGGTTTTTCTTTGTGTCGCAGTTCTTTTTCAAGGGTTTTGTTTGAATCAGGTGTAGTTAGTTTTATTTTTGTTAGTAGTAGGAAATCTGGTGCTATGAGTTGAAATGGAAGCAATATCTCTTGACTTTATTATGCCTTGAGAATAGTGAGTGCTTTAGTTGTGACGCTTAGGCTTAGTTTTTGACTCTTGAATAAGGATCTTAAATTGTATAATCTTAACTTTTCTTAACTGCTTTGACTAGAGTGTTTTGATGAATCTAATCTTGAGTGAGTTATGTGTCATATGTGTGTAAGGTTTTGTATTATTCTGCACAATGCATCTGATGTGTAGAACTCGTCCCGTGTGTTTGCAAAGCGAAATAGTAATTTTATTCAGTCTTGGAAGTGATATATGTATTTCTTTGTTGATCCAGATATATGTGCTTGTACCCACCTAATTGTTATGTATCGTAGTTAACCCTTTTAAGCATGTAATCCTATTTCTTTGGCAACCACATTACAAGCCTTACCCATTTGTTTGAATTTACCATCGAGTTGAACCTTGTACTTCTTGTGAGCATTTAGAATCGTTATGAACTTTGTAAAAGTTGAAGTGTGAGGTGGGTGGTTGTCACACCCCGAACTTGGGGAGCGCGACCGACGCTTAACCGAGTGAACCCGACTGAGCAAGTCTATTAGATTTCCTTCTACCCAAATTTATCCATGAATAAAGAGAAAATATATCCCATTAATTAAACACTGAGGGGATTTCATTAACAACCCCAATTTCCATTTCAATTATTTACTCTATTTTTAAATCTTAAAATATATACATTTTCATAGAGGACGTGGAACAAGTGATTCAAATACATCATGACAACTTGACTTTCCCAACACCAATACACAACCCACACTATTTTTACGGGACCTCTAACAGATACAACAAAGAACTATGATAGTGCCGGCAACAAGGCCCCGGATATACCTCAAACACAATACATGAGGAACAAAAGATACATGACCCCGAAATGAAGTGGGGATCACCAAGTCAGCTGGAAAGAGAGTGTACCGCTATCACTGATCAATGCTACCTACTATGGAACCACCTACATCCATTAAAGATGCAGCACCCCCAATAAAAGGGACGTTAGCACCATCGAATAGCACTAGTATGTATGACTAAATGTCATCTTTCAAAATAGAATGCCAAATAAGAAAGGGACAACCATGTAAACAACAAGTAACAATCAATGATATCCAAAGGTCACGTTAAAACATAACAATTTTCAAAATATGAAAATAAGGCGGTGAAGATGATAATCGAGATATAAAGATAATATTAATTTTGGTAAGAAGATCATTAGTACCGATTCACCACAATACACAATACACTATTCACAATACCACTGTTCACAATACCATTGTCCACAATATACACATTACAACCAACCTTACAATACCACTACAAATTTATCGCGGAATCCGATCACGACCCGATCGGTTAGGCCGTCTTATTTGAAGACATCAGCCACAATCACAATCTCAAGCACAATCACAATATCGGTGCAAATATACCACCGTGATCTAGCATGAAGTCTGATCACGACTCAATCGGCTAGGCCATCTTATTTGAAGACATCAACCACAATCACAATTTCCAGCACAATCACCACCATGTATGCAGCATGGCGTCCGATCACGACCCGATCGGCTAGGCCGTCTCATGTGAGACATCAACCACAATCACAATTTCAAAAAAAGTCACCATCATATGTGCGCATGGCGTCCGATCACGATCTGATCGGCTAGGCCATCTCATGTGAGATATCATCCTTTTCTATCATCAATCTCATCCCAATTAATGGAAATAACTTTATCACATCAATCTCATCCCAAATAAAGGGAAAAACATTTTTGATTTGCATACAAAGGAAACATAAATATAGATTTCATTTACCTCATAACCTTTTATATCGTATATCGCTTCACTAGTACTTTTAACCACTTACAACATCATTGTTTCGTTGGCTCTCTGGCCATACATATGATTCTTCTTTCATGGCGCAACGACCATATTTCATATTCCACACTTTTATTTCTTTCCTTTCACGGGTCATCATTATAAATATCAATATATAGAATATTTCGGAAATCACAACTTTAAGTTCATTAAAATGAAGACTTTAAACACAATAGATTTATTTCCAATAAATGGAGTAAAATGATTAGCAATCGAAGTACAAGTTAAAATCATAAACAAGTAACACACCATTTATTCTTGAAATACTTTTCCCTAATGAGGGCAATCCATAATTTCAACTCATGATTATATAAGAGCTCAAAATACGTTGGGAATACTTACAATATATATCATTAGTTAAAACAACCACATTTGGGCTCAACTATCTTCCCACAAACCTTATTTATACATACATGTATACATAATACTCTTACACCCAAGAATCATACTTCTCATGACCTATTTGTAATCCAAATACCAAAATTTTGGGCTAAGGAGTAGAATCTTACCTATTAGGTGAAGATCTTGTGAAATCTTCAAGCCTTGAGCAAGAATTGATGAACAAAATAGCTAGGTCTTCTCTTTCTCTCTCTAATATAGCTCTCTCCTCTCTCTAAGAAATCAGATTTTACCTTCTAAAGTGAACCCCTAAAGCCTTATATCAAAATTGGATTGGATATGAAAATTTTCAAAAATGACACCCGAAGTCAATTATGTGGTGCAATTGAGCTATAGCAGAATCATTTTGTGGGCAGCATAATTGATTTTGCTATAGCAGAATCATTCTACGACCAATTGTGCGATAACATAATCACGTTTGCGACAACACAATCATTATACGGCCACAGAATGGTGTTTCAAAATTGCCAATTCTCTGCTTTACTCCACGACGGATATGCAGTCCGCAAAATAATTTTGCGGTCACAAAATGGACCGCAGAAAGGCCATTTCTGCAATACTTTAACTCTAACTCTCCAATGCATTGTACAATCCAAAAATTTCGCACCGTGTCTCATTTTATATAATTTTCAAACACATGAGCGTACGTTGGCACCACATAACCTTAAATTCCTTAGCGAAATTTTATGGGGCCTTACATTCTTCCCCGCTTAGGATCATTCATCCTTGAATGAGAAGCAAATCTGCTTCAAACACTTAGCATAATTTATCTCTTTTCTCACATACCTCAAGCCCCCAAATTGTGACTAACTCCCAAGTTTTTCAGAAAATTTGGCAGTGTCTCCTCTATATTGGGCCTATCCGCCTGCCAAAGAATTATTAAAACCACCCTAACAACACATTCACAACTCGACAAAGCATCACAATATATATCAACAACATTAATCCCAGCATTACAAGCACTGTATTATCAAAATGATATCTGCACATGAACTGTACATTTTTAAATCATAACACAGAGAAAATACCTTTTAAATTACAACCATTTGCTACACAATCAAGCAAAAATATATTTTTTTCCACAACACTTTCGGCCTTCAAGGTGACCTTCTCGAATCACAGACTTCACCACAATACTTGGCGAAGGAAATCTCTTTATTTCTCAACTTTCAAACTTGTTTAATCAAGGATTACAATTAGGTACCTCTCATAAGCCAACAACCCATTAATTTCACCTTCAGTAGTTTCCACCGGAATGATACACAAAGGATTTCCAACTACCTTCTTAGACATAGACACATGAAAGCATCGGGTACATGGAGAACAACGATGGGGAAACATCATACTCATAGTTCGGCCTATTTCCTTCAAGATTTCCATAAGGCCTAATGTGAACTACACTTATTTACCTTCATTAGCAATTCACATAACATTTTTAGGGAGAAAATATTGAGAATAACCCGTTCACCCTCTTCAACTATGGAACGGTATTCCAGGAGATCCCCCTATACTACATATTTACTTTGGGACTACGGAATGGTATTCCGGGAGATCCTCCAGCACTGCATATTTACTTTGGGACTATGGAACAGTATTCCAAGAGATCCTCTATGCATTTACGTTTGGGACTGCGGAACGGTATCCCGGGAGATCCCATGTTGCTATTGTTGTGTTCTGAGCTGTTGTTCTTCTATGCTTATTTCCTGGTTAAAATTTTAGTATTTATTTCTTTACCACGATAATTCTTTCTGTTAAATTCTATTATATTTAAACCAGTAGGACCCTGACCTTATATCATCACTACTCGACTGAGGTTAGGCTTGGCACTTACTGGGTACCAAAGTGGTGTACTCATGCCCTTTCCTACACATGTTTTCCATGTGCAGATCCAGGTACTAGCTATCAACCTCGAGTCTAGTTGCGTGGTTGCTGTTTTAGGAGACTTTAAGGTACATCTACCTGGTCCGCAGATCTCGGAGTCCCCTTCTATCCCCTTATGTTGATTTTCTCCCTGTTTTCTTCAGACATAATGTATAGAGCAATTAGAAACTCTTAGAAGCTTGTGACATTGCGACATTCGGGGTTTCGGGAAAAATGAATATTGTATATGCCAAGCGGCATCGTTTCTGCTTATTTACTATATTTGTTAGTTGTTATCTTTTTGTTCGTATTTCATTTCCGTAGTATTAGGCTTACTTTGTCGTAGAGACTAGGTGCCATCACGACAGTTTACGGATGGAGAACTTGGGTCGTGACACCTACATCTTGAGAGTCATCCTGCTCTCACAACACCATAAAATTAATAAGATCTCAATACGAGTGTGAATAATCAAGTTGCCTCAGAGCCCATATGGCACAATATAGATTACACGGAATGGCTAATGACATAAATAACATCCAAGGTCCAAAGACTCCTCCGTAAACAAAGCTATGCTGAAATGAACACATCTGGCTTGATATAGAGCCCATATTTACATTTAGATCTATCCACGGACCTCAATCCGATTTCGATCGTACCGCACTAGGCTAATAACCTTTCAAGCATCCACAATAACTCTTTTTCCCATGACACACAAGAACAACCATCAAATCCGGAACAAATATCCACAGTTTACAACCAAATGAATAGAGCGCATTCCAGGCCTAAACTCTCATATTAGTTATAGTACCATAATCTCCATACTTGGTTTAAATCTTTAATAAATCAGGTGACTACATGTCACACTCATACAGTCTTCCCGTGGGATACGCTCCCACGACCTTCCGCATCAGGTAACAAGTCTGCACGTTCATACTACTAGCCATAAAAATATTGTAAAGCGAATCGAGACTACGCAAATCACTACACCAAGCCTCATACACAGGACACCGATCTCAGGTGATGCAAAAGACAATACCATCTCACTCTAAACATCTGAATCCTTCCCTACTCATCCGAGCTCGTGACATTCTTGTCGATACCGAATTGCAACCTTAATCCTCAACTTCCAATTCCCATGCCGCTCACTTCACCTAACATACCAATACGTGAGAGTACAAGAATTCCATCATAACTCCTGATCCACTAATAGAGTAAACACTCTATCATATAACAACCTTTCACTTAACTTATTTTAGGAGAACCATTGCAACACATGACTGAATTCCCATAACCGTAGAAAATACAATCATCAAGTAGTGCTCTAAACCATCATAACCCTTATGGGATTCATCTATACATAACATGCCATAATATTCGAATGCCTTCAAATAAAATCAGTTATGGTAGCCGTCAAGCCTCACACGTACCGCCACAGGTCACATGTATACTTAACACGTTGAAGGAACTGATCATTGCCACCATCATGCCAATTCAACCATTGATAAATGATCCGACTTCTTCTAATTTACTCTGGACTTGCCTTAGGAATAATAATGAGCTCTATTCAAAACATAACGAACCCAAATCCGCACTCATCCTGAGTGACCTTATTTCATGAGGCCACGTTATCTCAAAAACCCACGAACCATCTCATACCCTCCTTGTGCACATATTCGCACTTTCAACTAGTACACCCATTATGATAATTCCTCCATGAATCCAAAGTTATTTTCTCTCATTCCTCCAATGCTACACCGCAGTTATTTTCTCCGAACACTCCAAGCCCCTTTTTATGAATCCGAAGTTAAGAGTCCCCCACTCTGACTTGGTCCCCAATATAATTAACTCCAAGGCTCTGCTAGAACATGAACACCCTCTCAAAGAAGCTCCCGGTTGGATCACTTTCCTTGTACATCACATCTATATGAAGCATAAACTCTGAGTCTTCCCAAAGCCTGAACACGAATCGATAAGGCCAATTATAGCACACATTCCTCAAATCATTTGCTCAAATTACCACTGATGGTGTATTTCCTTAGTCGTAATAATCCACCAATATACTGATAACCAGAAACCTCACAAGTAGAAAACCATGCAATCCAATCGTAGCGGTGGGGCTCTCCCACTTAGCTTGAAGCTACCATTACATAACCCTGGAACCTACCAAGATTCCTTATCCCCCATTGACATGATCTTGCACAATCAACCCGCCAAATTCCTCAAAATCCTTCTGTTAATATTTCATGAACACTCTAAATCACTAGCCACCTTTACATATTCGACCTCTTACCGAATAGCCAGTAAAGTTCTTTGTAGAAGCTTTGTCAACACCATGCAACCGCTAACCTTCTCGCAGGAGATAACTCACCTGTGGAAATTCCATGTCGACACATTCCAACGACGCTGCACTGAGTAAAATTACTATAAAATCCATAAACCATCCTGAGCCCATGCTCATTCACCAGCTGCACCAATCCGTTCACTCCCCACTGACATCAACTAAAGGTGCGACAATACATTCCAACCGAAGTCATGTTGCATCCAACTTCATATCAAGCAACTCCTTTCTGTCGTATCCAATCTTCCTCAGTTTAGTAGCCAATATTCCAAATTAAGTCCGCAGACCTATTCATTGTCCACCATGAATCCCAAATTACTCTAAACTTTCCTCAAGGCATGCAACTATCCTATCACAGAACCCCTATGCCACTTTGCGACTCTCCTACTTTGGTCAAACCCTCTCCTTTAAGCAACTACTCGACTTCTATTTTCTTCACACTTGGACTTCTAGAAATTTAACCACCGCAAGACACCTCCCACATGTGCTTCCTCATCCTTCGCTGCCTAGTTATTACCTTAAATTAAAATCCATCTCTGTAGCACTTGAATCAATAGACCGCTACCAACTTCAAACCTCTCCGAAGATCATCTTTCTCGAGCCATCAACACCAGGAACACCGATTCAATCGTGAACCACTGCACACCGCAATCTCTGACAGCTGCTTCCCTGACACCATTTCACAATACCTTGCCCCAAAGGTGTATTGAAGAAGACCATAACACCGATGAACTTAACACATTCAATCAAGGATGACGACACCACATCACAGATGAAAATTCTACCACGCTCGAAACTACCAAGTCTCGTTACTCCATCAGTCCAAACCTAAACATTCATAGTCCGATTGCCTTTTCTCCGCCAGAACTAAATGCTGAACCTCTAAGCCATGAACTGAGAAATCCTCCTATCAAGTCATTTACTATCGCGATCCATAAATACTGATACTGAGCTGAAATGATGGAACATCCTTCCGCAAGGTGACGACAATAGCCCAATCAATTACGTATGGAGAAATATCTTGTACTCATCTGTAGTACCATTACAATTCCTCCATTCCCAATTGATAACAAGCGCTTCACATCGCATAAGATTGAATAAGGAAGGAATAAAGGCATAAGCCTCGAAGGAATCAAATTGCACGATGAAGAATCAAGAAGGGAAGTGCTCATAACAGTCATGTAGCCTCACGAAGATAAGTACATACGTCTCCGTACCAATCCGCAAGACTCTACTAAACTTTCTCATGACTTGTGAGACCTAAGTGAACCTAGTGCTCTGATACCATGTTGTCACAACCCCAAAATCCATTAAAGGTTATGATGGCACCTAACATCACTGTCAGGCAAGCCAACTATAATTGATTTACTTGATTACTCATTTTAGTATTTTTAAAATCATAACTTCCTTCAATTAAATAGTAAGAGATAGAATTTACCGAGTATTGATAATATTTTCACAACTACTACACTGAACAACCCATAATCACCCCCAAAACCTGGTGTCACAAGTGCATGAGCATCAACTAGGAAATATAGTAAAAATACAACATTTGTCTGGAATACAATTAGACATGAGAGGTTAAATAACCCTGATGGAGACTTTGTGTGCTACGAATTCACAACGTGGGATGCAGCTCACCTAAGTCCCCGCAATAGCCACGCCTTTGCACCCACAAGTCTACTAGACATATATGCACCTACACACAAAAAATGTGCAGCAAGTATAGTTTGAGTACGTAAATCAATGCGTACTCAATAAGTATCCAGTCTACCTTGAAGAAGTAGTGGCGAGGAGTCGACTCCAACACTTAGTATGGGCTAACCATAAAATATCGATATCAAAATTAAGCATGGATTGTGATAAAAAGCTAAAACTCAAAAACCAGAAGTAAGTAAGCAATTCTTTTATTAATAGGAAACTTCCAAATTTATTTTCATCATTTAACAATTCATATTTCAAGCCAATGAAGCATTATCAATCATTATTAGTTCCAAATATTTATCATGCGCAAATCATGTCGACGTCGTACGGCTTGATCCAACATAAAATATTTAAGTTGTGCTCTGTCGAGGGTTAAACGACACAAACTATAGATGCATCTATCTGCTACCGAGGCGTTCGGCCCGCTCCACAAGAAGAGAAAATATATTAAAACAATAAATTCAAGATTTATTAAGGAACAAATATTCAAAGAAATACCAATTCTCATTAACGGTCAAGTAAATGAAGTTTAACCTTTTACAATTCCTTTATCAAGTTTCAATAGGATTTAAGCAATTAAATTAACAAGTAGGGTACAAACATCGCAAGTATAACATGATTTGGGTCCTAGACTATCCGAACATAAGCATAATTAGTAGCTACATACAGACTCTCGGCACCTCGTACGTACGTAACCCCCACAAATAGAAGTACATATTAAATCAATTCACCTATGGGGATAATTCCCTTTTACAAGGTTAGAAAAAAGACTTACTTCGCTCCGAAGTTGCATAACCGGTTCCGACGCCACTCTAACACCTCAAACCAATGCTTGACGGTTCAAAACTACGCAACTAATGTGCAAACCAATCAAAACATATTCTAATACCCATAATTAATAAATTTAAACAATTTCCAATTCTGCTCGAAAAGCCGATAAAATCAACCCTCCGGTCCACGTGCCTGGATTTCGAATTTTTTTGAAGAAGACCCTTACCCATAACATTACGAACTCAAATAAATAATTTATTCTCAATTACATGCCCAAATTCGTGGTAAAACTCTAAAAATACCAATTTCTAGGTCTTTCTCCAAAATCCCAAATTTTCACTAATTTCCATGTTACAATCCATATATAATTCAAGTATTTAACTCATAACGGGAAGAAGTCACTCACCCCATACTAGATGATGAATATGGCACTCCAAAATTGCTCCAAAACTGGCTCCCATGGAAGAAGTGAAGTGAAAATGAGACAAACCCTCGATTTAAAGAGAACACTACCCAGGTGACCCTTCATCGCAAACGCGGCACCGCCCTCGCATCCGCGAAGCTCAGAAACCTCAGGCCCCGAAATCCCTATTCGCGAACACAGCAAGCCCCTTGTGTTTGCAGAGCACAATCTGCCTCAGCTCCTCATTTCCTCTACGTAAACATGAGACAGGGCCCACGAACGTGAAGCTTTACCAGCTAACCCTTCGCCAACGTGTCTACCCACTCACGAACGCGAAAAACAAAAATGCCCCAGTATAACTTCCTTCTTCGTGAATGCATGAGTCCCTTCGCTCTCGCGAAGAACAACACCAGTACCAGAAATCAGCAGTAGCAGCTCAACCAAAAATTGACCCGGAACCGCTCCGAAACACACACGAGGCCCCCAGGATCCCGTCCAATCACACCAAACAGTCCCATAACATAGCACAAACTTGCTCGAGACCTAAACTCACATCAAACAACATCAAAATCATGAATTGCAACCCAATTCAAGCTTAATGAACTTTAGAACATCAAACTTCTATATTCGATGTCGAAACCTACCAAATCACGTCCGATTTACCTCAAATTTTGCACACAAGTCACATTCGACATTACAGACCTACTCCAACTTCCGAAATTGGAATTTGTCCCCGATATCAAAATTTCCACTCCTAGTCAAACTTCTAAAAACCTCCAACTTCCATCTTTCGCCAAATAAACCTAAAATGACTTACGGACCTCCAAATCCACATCCGAACGTGCTACTAAGACCAGAATCACCATACAGAGTTATTCTCAGCCTCAAAATTACAAACGAACATTGATAACATTAAAATACACTTCAACCCAAATTTATGAAATACTTCTAAAATACTAACTTTCCACAATAGGCGCCGAAATATTTCCGGGTCATCCAAAACCCGATCCGAACATACCCCAAGTCCAAAATCATCATACAAACCTATTGGAACCTTAAAATCCCAATTCCAAGGTCGTTTACTCAAAATTCAAACATTAGTCAATTCCTCTAACATAAAGCTTCCGAAATTGGAATTTTCATTCCAAATGAACTCTGAACTTTTCGAAATTTAATTCCGACTACATGTACAAGTCATAATGCCTGAAGTGAAGCTACTCATGGCCTCAAACTTCTGAATGATGCACTAGAGCTCAAAACAACAGGTCAGGTCATTACATACTTGTGGATCGGTTATGACTTGCAAAGGCTGGTTTTGAGGATGACTTAAGCAAGAAAATTTCTGGATGCATGGTGTATTAAAATTTATGGGTATATTGGAATCATGGAATGATTGAAATGTTATTTGTGAAGGATATAGTGCGCTTGGAGTATGAATTTGCTCGGTTGTGTTAAGGCTGGGTTACTCATTTGGGTATTGTCGTGCTAATCGGGCACAAGTTGCTCATCCTATTTGGGTTGTGTAATTGAGATTTGAGCAAAGTAGTTGACTATCAAGAAGGTTCTAATGGATATAAGATTTATATGTAGCAATTGAGAAATTATCGGATTTGTATATGGCTAGAATGTAAGATTTACATTGGATGGTATTGGGACTTGCGATATTTATATATCATTATGGATTATATATTTTAGTATTAGGAAGGTGAAGGAAACTGCTTTAGATTCATACAAGATCTCTTCAGAGTAGGTGTCTCAGTTGTTATACTTTTGGGGTGTTTAAGAGGGAATACAACGGCTTATGGGCTTTAAGATGACGTGGTTTTATGTTAGGATCTCTGGCGGTGAGATTTGGGTAAGGATCATGGTGCTCTGGAAAGGAGAAGTGTTAACTTGAAGGCAATTTGGAAGGAACTTGGAGAAATAGGACAACTTGGTAGTAGGTTGGATCAGCATGGTAATAGGTAGGATCAATTTTTTGGGTACTTACGATGTGGTGGGTCTCTACAGGTATTATGTGCAATACACTTAGGCTTGGCAACCTGCATGGCTTAGTTGAGTTAAAGAGATTCAATTCTGATGGCTTGGTTATGTGCAAGTGAGATTTAGAGAGTTCTAGATGATTTCTACCACGCCTTGGGATGGATATTTTCTACAGGCATGGGAGTTTGTCGTACATTGTGATTTTCTCCTGAACAGGATCAGGTGGAAGGTTTATAGATAATTGAGTATATAATCTTATTGTGACTCAAAGTAATTTATGAGATTCTCGTGCTTTTCATATGATGGCATGATAGATGCGGTGCGTCGTGTGAGATTGAAATTTGCATGTACAAGGTGGCAGTTCAGTTTTGGAGGGAAGGTCGTGAATTTTGGACAACATGGACGGTTTCTGATTTTTAGATGAATGTTATAACTACTTGGTATTTCTTGAGAAGGGTGCGCATTTCAAAAGGCTTACTGTGTTCTGACTTCAGATGCTTCATTGGTATTGCGGTACTTGCCTGGTTGATTGACAACTGATATTCAGATTTTTGCCATGTGATGAGGGAAATAATAGAAGTATTTCTCATGGGATGATTATGTATGAGAGATGTGTTAGTCGTTCGAGTGGTGGAGTTGGTATCGACTATGGTGATTCATATGTTCTGTAGATTTAGAGACTGGAAGTTCTTAGAAGCATATTATTTCGGAGTTGTGGACTGTGAAAACGTGGCCAAAGTTAGAAAGATGGTGCTACATCTTATGGTTAGGTCATTGTGGACTTTTGGAGGGCTATTTGTCCATTTTGATATGACCAGAGTTAATATAGGGCCTACTAGAGGCTCAATGAGGATGTGTATTCTACACCGGATCGGATTTGTTGACTCCATACTACTATTTGTTGAGGGATATGCCATTTAGTTAGAATTGATTTTATTTGTATCTAATGTGTTCTATGTGTTACTCTTCCATGCTAGGAGGGGTTGTGATTCATTGATTATATGCACACATGGTGCGGTCAGTGGAATTCGAGCGAGATGGTGATTGGGGTGTGGAGTGATTGATTGGGCATTGGTTATAGTCTTTTGGGGTTGTGGTATATTGTGTTATTTGCTTCTCCATGGTTATGGTCATGCACTTTGTAGACTATATGATCAATTTCTAACAATGTTCAAATAACAATATGAACACGGATGAACATCATAACAACAATATCACATGAACACGATTTTAACAACAAATCACATGAACACAAATTGAACAACAAAGAACAACTAAAATTTGATTGAACAATATTTTAGCAACAAACAATCCTATTTTCGGATTCAACAACTACAACAAACAAGTATATTTAGATTTCTAACTTCAATCATATTGAACTTAAAATCAATTCTAACAACATTACAACCAACAATTCCTATATTAAACTTTATGAGACAAATTCAAGAAATAATCACAAATGGTAAACAAGAAATCAAGCTATATAAATTTCGGATTCAAGAACAATCAAACAAAGTATGAACATGAATTAAATCTATTTTAAACAACAAACATGATGGATTTAAACGATTAAACCAACATATTTCTCTAACACAACTAAATTCTTTAAACAAATAACAAGATCGACGAAGAAACAATTATGAACTTAAACTTGAACTTAACAATATTAACAATTTCTAACAATACATAAACACATGAAACAAATTGAAGAAATATTTAATTAAATTTCAATTTGTATCTAACAAACATCAAACTAACAAATATTCACTTAAACAATAATACAAACATGACATGAATATGAAAACAACTAATTAAACTTCTATTTTGAAATCTGAAAATTAATTTAACAAACAACATGAACACACTAGAAAATTATTTCAATGATGAACAACGAACAAAACAAGGATTAAATCATTTAACGATTTTGGATCCGGAAAATATCAAACAAAAATATGGACAAAAATAAAACTCAAAAACTACTAACCGGATCGAAACGACGAACAACGACCAAACAAACAACGAACTTGACGATGAACTCACGACGTACAGGATCTTGACTCGACGAAAAACCCTCGACCTTTGACAAACCGAAGAAGACGAAGGGAAGATGAAGCATTGTCCGGCAGCCCAATGGCGAAGAACAACGCAGCAGCTGTTTGGGACGACGAAGAAGAAAGCAGAAGCAGCTGAAACGCAGCGGGGAAGCAGCCATAGTCGAGCAAACTCGAGCTTCAATGGCGGATAAGGCTGGACGACGAGGGCAGCGACGGGGAGCTTGGTGTTGAAGATGATGAGCGTGATGCAGCAGCTCGGAGACAGAAATAGTCGCGGAAATCTCAACTGTGGGCTTTCATGGTGGAGCTCGACGGACTGGTTGTTGGTTGTCGAAGACGAAGCAACGACGGGGTTGGAGAAGGTAGTTGGTTCGGTCGCGTTCGGAGGTCGTTTGGTTGAGCCGGGGTCGTGAGGGTGACGTGCGTGTGTGTGTGTGAGTGTGACGTTGGGCAGCCATGGTTGAGGTTTGAGGGGGAAGCCATGGATGACCTTGGAGAAACTTGAGGAAGAAGAAGAAGATATGAGGGGGGCGGATGACTTCTTAGTCTTTTTAGGGTTTTTTCTTCTTTTTTTTTTCTTTTGTTTTGTGTTGTAAAATGTAAGACAAAGGGGTTTGGGTCTTTTGGGTTATGGACTGGGTCGACCCAGTTCGAAATGGACTGGGTCGTAGGGAAGATTGGGCCATTTTTTGGGCATGTGGCTTGAAATTGAAGAAGAGGCCCAATTCCGACTTTCTTTATATTTTCGCTCTCTTTTCTTCTTTTATTTTTCTAAAACTAAATTATAAAAATACTTAAACTATTATTAAGAACTAAATTAAGTTATAAAAGCGCAAATTAACTCCCAATAACAATTAACGCACAATTAAGTATTAATTAAGCATAAAATCGTATATTTGGACATTAAATGCTAGAAATGCAAACGATGCCTATTTTGTAATTTTTAATTTTTGTAAAACAAATTTAATTACTAACAATTGTAGAATTAAATCCTACATGCAAAATGCGACATATTTTTGTATTTTTTATTAATTTAGCAAATAAACACGCACAGAAAAATACAAATAATTATTCAAAATATCACAAAATTGCACACCAAAGAAAAATCATTTTATTTTTGAATTTTTTGGGAGTAATTCTCATATAGGGCAAAAATCACGTGCTTACAGCTGCCCCTCTTTGCCCGAAGACACGAAGGGTTTTCGTGCAAAGATAAAGCGAGCGATTTTTGCCCATCCGAGTACTCCGTTGAAGCATTTTTTGAAAAAGATTTGACCGAACCTTTGCTTCAAAGGTTTCCTACATATCCTGGGCTAAACAGGAATCAGGTCAATGTAGTTCGGGAAACTTTGGTAGCTGGGACTACCGTTGGACTGCAATGTTACTGTTGTTGCATGCTATTACTACTGCTTACTGATCTCCTTGTTACACCATGCTTAAAAGAAAACAAGAAGCTAGGCTAGGGTACAATTTGTGTTTGTTTCCTTGCTTCCTTGTCTGCTTGCATTTCTTCCGGTGATTTTCTTCTTTTGACACATGTACTTGAGTTTGTACTGTGACCTCTTGTTGCAACCTTCTGTTTCCCGGTGCCGGGGATTTTTATTGTTTCCTGCTGGGGATTCCTATTGTAACCCTCTGTTTTATTGTCTTCTGACTTGATCTTGAAATGTATGCCTCTGTTATCTGGGCGGGCTCCCAACTTCAATACTTGAAAATTAAAGACTTGAAATGTATGCCTCTGTTATCTGGGCGGGCTCCCAAGTTCAATGCTTGAAATGTAAAGACTGCAATGTATGCCTCTGTTGTCTGGGCGGGCTCCCAACTTCGACGCTTGAAATATAAAGACTGAAATGTATGCCTTTGTTATCTGGGCGGGCTCCCAACTTCAATGCTTGAAATGTAAAGACTGAAATGTATGTCTTTGTTATCTGGGCGGGCTCCCAACTTCAATGCTTGAAATGTAAAGAGTGAAATGTATGCCTCTGTTATCTGGGCGGGCTCCCCACATCAACAACAACTTTTAAAACTAAGCGCCATTACTCTCTTCAGGCGGGCTCCTGACTTCAAATACACAACTTTTAAAATAAACGTCTTTCCTCTCTTCAGGCGGGCTACTGACTTCAACAACAACTTTGAAATAAATCGTCATTCCTCTCTTCAGGCGGGCTCCTGACTTCCACCAATACATCGCCATTCCTTTCTTTAGGTTGGAAAGATTTCAACAACTTTTAAAAATGCCTTTCCTCTCTTCAGGCGGGCTCCTGACTTCAACAACAACTTTGAAAATAATCGCCATTCCTCTCTTCAGGCGGGCTCCTGACTTCAACCAATACATCGCCATTCCTTTCTTTAGGTTGGCAAGATTTCAACAACTTTTAAAAACGCCTTTCCTCTCTTCAGGCGGGCTCCTGACTTCAACCAATAAATCACCATTCTGTTTTTCAAGGGGGCTCCTGACTTCAACCAATACTTGAACTGTGTGTCTCCATTCTTCAGGATGACTCCTGACATCAGACTTGAAAAGTATGTCTCTGTTCTCCAGGCGGACTCCTGATTGCTAAATTTAAAATTGAATGTCTCTATTCTCCAGGAGGACTCCTGACTTTTGAAATTTAAACTGTATGGGCGGGCTCCTGACGTCAAACTTAAAAAGTATGTCTCTGTTCTCCAGGCGGACTCCTGATTGCTAAATTTAAAATTGAATGTCTCTATTCTCCAGGCGGACTCCTGATTTTTTAAATTTAAATTGTATGGGCGGGCTCCTGACGTCAAACTTGAAAAGTATGTCTCTGTTCTCCAGGCGGACTCCTGATTGCTAAATTTAAAATTGAATGTCTCTATTCTCCAGGCGGACTCCTGATTGCTAAATTTAAAATTGAATGTCTCTATTCTCCAGGCGGACTCCTGACTTCAACAACAACTTTGAAAATAAACTGCCTTTCCTCTCTTCAGGCGAGCTCCTGACTTCAAATACACAACTTTTAAAATAAACGCCTTTCCTCTCTTCAGGCGGGCTCCTGACTTTAACAACAACTTTGAAAATAAATCGCCATTCCTCTCTTCAGGCGGGCTCCTGACTTCCACCAATACATCGCCATTCCTTTCTTTAGGTTGGCAAGATTTCAACAACTTTTAAAAACGCCTTTCCTCTCTTCAGGCGTCAAAGTAAACTTAGGAGGAAATGCGTCTCCTATGGGTAAAACTAAACTTAGGAGGAAATGCCTCTCCTATGAGTCAAAGTAAACTTAGAAGGAAATGCGTCTCCTATAGGTAAAACTAAACTTAGGAGGAAATGCCTCTCCTATGGGTGAAACTAAACTTAGGAGGAAATGCCTCTCCTATGGGTGAAACTAAACTTAGGAGGAAATGCCTCTCCTATGGGTAAAACTAAACTAAGGAGGAAATGCGTCTCCTATGGGTAAAAGTAAACGTAGGAGGAAATGCATCTCCTATGGGTGAAACTAAACTTAGGAGGAAATGCCTCTCCTATGGGTGAAACTAATCTTAGGAGGAAATGCCTCTCCTATGGGTAAAACTAAACTTAGGAGGAAATGCGTCTCCTATTAATGAAATCTTCACTTAGGAAGTGCATCTCCTCTGCGTGAACCATTTCCTTCTTCCTGAATTATTTACTTACCTGTGTTGTCTTCCCTCGAAACTGCTGGGGATTATTTTGCTGGGGATGACTTTTCTTTTCTTCCTTACCCACTCTGGGTTGTCCGACCCTCTTGAAACTTGGTCGAGGATGCTTCTACATCTCGATGATCCACTAGGGATAACACTGCTGTGGATAACTCTGCTGAGTAAATATGTTATCTTACTCCTTCCAAAATTACTTCCTTTTGAGTATGATGTTTCATTCCTCTGCAAACTACTTCCCCCTTTTTCTTTTTTTCGTTTTTTTTTTTTCTCTTTTTTTTTAATTCTGCTGGGGATAAAAGTGTTATCTTCTCGGGATAACGTTGTTGAGGATAACGCTGCTGGGGAATTTTATCCCTTCAAGTCGATGATTCATTCTTCTGGAAGCTGCTCGGGATGATAATGGCTTTTTGCTTTTCTGAGCACAAGTGTCATCCCTTTATTCTGTCTGCTGGGGAATACTTCCTCCATTTAAACTTATTATGTTGGGGCAACACTGGTTCAAACACCACTTCCCTTGAGACTGGTGCTATCTTTATTCTTCCTCGAATGGGTACCTGACTTCCAGAAAATTTTCCAAACGAAAGGAAAATTTTCTGCCCCAGTTTGACAGTCTCCCTTATGGCATGCATTTCTGTCATCAATGCCATTTCCTTTACCTGTTTCAAATCAAACAAAATTTGTTAGTTTAAAACGTGGTGGTTGGTTGTGATACTCCTACTGGGATGGCTTTTCCTTTTCTCCTTCCTTGCTCTGCGCTCCACAACTTGTTGGGGATGATATTATTTGCTGGGGATAATCCCTTTCTGCTGGGGATATCCCTCTTCTTTTGTGGCATAGCTCGGAAACTGGCATTTCCCCGACCTTTTAGTCTAGTATGAATTTCCCCAAATCATGCTCACTGCTCTCCTTGCTTTGTTCAACGGGCCTTGGCCTTGAGGTTTATAACCTTTGATTTCGGCAAGGGTATCCTTCTTGACACTTGTCAATCCTTTTGTCAATTCCCTTTTGCTGGGGATATCTTTTTTGACACTGGCCTCGCGTTTGTTCCTCGCTGACTATACCACTTGGATGTACTAGTCAGATCTTATCTTGCATAATTGGAAAGCTGATGGCATATTTTGAAGTCAATTCACACTTGTTTGACCAGACAGACTCTATTGGGGAGTTTTTCTATGAAAGGAAAAGATGAAAAGGAACATAATAAAGACAAAGGAAAAAAATGACTCTTTAACAAAAGAAACTATAAATAAAAACCTATCAAACGCAGACACCGACTCTAATGGTCATGACATGCACATGTGGCCTATCCTCTGCCATCAATCATCTTTCAAGACCTTCAATTGGCAATTCCCCATCTGATTCTTAATCTTATTCGACTTGTAGTTCCCGAAGGGTTTTCACTATCAAGTCTCTCTCATTTTGGTTTTTCTCTCAGCTTTCATCGCCTTATGGTGTCCGTGAAGATTTTCACCGATAAGACTCTCTCATTTGTATCACTTTCCAGTTGGAGATTTGGAGTGTTGCCAGTATGACTCTCTCTGTTGGAGATTAGAGTCTTTCTGCTGTGGAACAGAATGTTATGTTCGCCGGTAAGACTCTTCATTTGTCTGACTTGGCATCTTTTAAAGACTGATCAGAAGGTCTTTCTTTGGACCGTAATGTGAGTTTTTGGATAGGGCTAGAAAAAAAAGGGTATTAAAGGCTCAAAAATGCATTACTTTTGGGTTATTAGTTACAACCTTCGGAATTAGATTTATTTACAACAAACGCAACCTTTGCCCCAGTTTCTTGCTTGGGGACATTTTAATTTATGATTTTTTCATTTTTCAAAACTATGATCGAGCCGTGAAGCGCCTACGTATCCTCTTTGAGGAATCAGGTCAAACGTAGTTCCCAATTCCTCTTTTTTCATTTGACTTTTTTTTTTATCATTTTTCTTTTCTTTTCTTTTTCGTTTTGTTGTTTTCTTTTCTTCTTCTTTTTTTTCTTTCTTTTTTTCTTTTTTTTTTTCATGTTTTCATGCCATGCTCGCGTTTTCTAGTCATTTTTACTGATTCCGAACGAGGGGTATGAAATAAAAATAAGTAAGGCTCAAAAGAGGTAACGAAGGATAAAGTGTTTAGGTAGCAGAACAAAATGCCTTCGTCCTTCCAGTCTTCAAAACATGCCAAATGCAAACAACACAACAAACAATAGATTTATAGTCTCTTCTGACGGTGCTGGGCTTGACAATTATGTTAAACATTTGCTTTTCCCTTTGTTATTTCTAAAACATCGTTGGGCGACACTCTCATTATCATGAATGACCCTCACGCCAATTTGGAGAATCTTGATTTTAACGGTTTTCTTTGTGTTTAACTTGCCCCAGTTCCACATGACTCGGGCTTCAAATAATCCCAAACCGTTCTTATTTCCTTTAAATGGTCTGATCGCCTTTCCAGGGTTTTACGATTAACTTTTAAGGTTAAGCCCAAATTGTGTGCGCATGTCATGTCACTAGAATCGGCACTGAACAAAAAATGATAAAAGGACCAAACAAAAAGATGACTGGAAATAATAAAAGACCGGATTTTGCATTGGACTACCGGTGAAATGGTTAAAAAAAAACAAAAACAAACTGGAATAAAATCCTAAACAACCTGGACAAAACTTAAACAAACCGCTATGACAAAACGGAAAGATAAGCGGAAAGATATTGACACAAAACAATATCCGAATTACAACCCTAATAATCCGAACAACATAAATGTCAACAAAATAAGCCACCACAAGCTTCTCTCTTGTTAACCAAGAAACAGAGCGTCCTTCCACTTTATCAAGACTGGCATCTTAGCCACTGAGCTTTGCATCGATACTGCCAAGACCATTACCAGCTTCAATATCATCAACATCCGTTGGCAAGTTCTCGAGGGGCTCGAGTGCACCATGTCACTGTTATTAATCACAACCCACCCTTCTTGGATCATTTTCTCTACTTCCCTTCTCCAACTATGACAGCTCTCAATGTTGTGCCCTATGACATTGGAGTCGTAGGCGCATCGCGCTGCCGGATCAAAGCTCCTTGCAAGTGGATTTGGAGTACATGCGGGGAGTGGCTCAATAGAGCCAGCATGCTTTAGCCTTTCAAACAGACTTGCATAAGATACTCCGATAGGGGTGAGAGCCTTTCCTCGTTTCAGCAACCTTTCGTTCCTAAATGCTTGATTGGGCCGGAAACCTGATCCAGGGGGCTTCCGGTAGGCTTGTGAGGGTGGATAGGCCTTCTGTGGAGCTGGGTATTTGGAAAGTGAAGCCCGTCTTTGGGAATCTCGTGGAGAGAAGTAGCATTGGGGAGGGGAGTAGCGTGGACGAGTGATGGAGCTACTCGGGTAGCTAGGAAAGCTGTCATAAGTGGGCTGGGATGGAGAGTATGGGGATGGGTAATGCCAGAGTTTGAAAAGCTTGGCGGTGGTAGGGGTGGTGCTTTCCCAGTTATCCATGCCTGATACATGTCTGCCACATGTTGTCTCAGCATTTTCACTTCTTCTACCAACCCGTTGTTCTGTTCGACCAATTGTTGTCGGTCATCAGTACCGACCCACCCTGTTCTGAGGTTCTGTGTCATTTGCTTTGCAGGGAGGAGTTACCACAACCAACCACTTTTCTATATATGAACACAGCAAAGGGAAGCCATCACGTTAGTGTCAGGGCATTTGACAGATAATCATATATTAGAGATGCAATGCACCTAAGCAGTTAAACCATTCTATCAGAGATGCGATGCACTTGCGCTTTCCTTTATTTTTCTTTCTTCCCTTTTTTTTTCTTTTTCAGTGTTGGTCGAATCTTATGGAGATTGCCTACGTATCATGACCCCGCATGAATCAGACCTTGCGTAGTTCGGACCAAATGAAAGGTAACAACAATGAGACACATTTTTTTATCAATTTTCATAATAAAATAAACTGGGTTTCAAAGATTGAAAGATGACCAACAAACTCAAAAATCAAACAACCCATATATTCTAGCCAAAAGATTTATAACCTCAAAACAAAAAGGCCAGCTTCCTTTCCCCGTTTGACAAATGCAACCAAACGGCTATTTTTGCAAATGTGCCCCCTTCCAAATCTCACATGAATTTTGAGGCCGGGGAGGATTATTTTGACACTTTACAAACTTGTCCGTTCTTTTACGAAAATAACCTTTTGACGATTGAAAGATACTCTAAGGCTATTTCGGCAAGAACGGTTTTAAGACGCGGCCGAAGCTGGCTCTGCTTTATTTTGACAAAAATTCAAATGGTGTTCACCTAACCGCTGACTCTTTGTTTTTTTTTTTTTCAAATTACAATAAAAATCGGGTGTTGTAAACACGGCTCTTCAGCACCTCGGGGACGAAGATTTTTAAGGCTGTGTGGGTCAACTAGACCAAAAATCCTAAACATGACCCAAAAGGTGGCTGTTTATGCAAAGTCAGCCTTCCGGCGTCCCTTTCGGGAACATTCGGCTATGTCTTGATAAAACAGCGTCACCCGACTTCTTTATGACAAAATTAAAATTTGACATGTTTTTTATTGGCTATTTTTAGCAAAAGGGGAGGTTGGACACCACTAGACTTATTTATGACAAAATAAAAAATTTTGACACGGTTTTTTATTTATTTTTTGGTTTTTGACTATTTTAGCAAAAAAGGGGGGTTGGACCCGATGAGGATTGCCTACGTATCTCACATCCGGTGAGAATCAAATCCGCGTAGTTCGGGCAAATTAACCGAACTATTTTAAAACATGACTCTTTTCCGTTTTTATTTTTTCCTGGCAAGACAATCTATTTTCCTTTTCTATTTTTGAAACAGACAAAATAACGATTTTTTTTTTTCATTTTCAACAAACAATAAAACAATCTATTTTAAAAAAATAAAAGACTCTTTTTTTCTATATTTTTTAGTAAAACAAAATAAAAAAATTTCCTCTTTTTTTTTTCAAAATTTTGGCAGAGTTTCGCCAGTAATTGGTTATTGATTTTTTTTCTAAAATAATCAATTAATTCCCTAACTGATATATTCTTTTTCCCTTTTTTTTCCCCTTCAATTTTCCAACATTCCAGAGATTCAGAAACCGGTCAACATGCAAGTTCGAAACAAATATATGTACAAAGCAAGTAGGATGTATCAGGATGGTCTTTTCATTTTAGGTTGCTAGTCCTAGACGGACCCAACCCCTGTGTTGAGTCCCCTAAGTCAAATGCAACGTGATGCAAATAAGCGTTCCTACTAGGAATCCGGCATGAAGTCACGTTATTCTATATTCAAAACCTGGGTCAGTGTACTAGACTGTGTACCCGAGCGGACAACTCGAGTCGAGGAGGGGGCAACTTACCGGGAACCAAAAGGCCATCCGGCTTCGTAACTTGTCCGACCTCTTTCTTATTTCAGGGTATAACACTAACAGAATAAGGAGTCTCAACCAGTAAGCACATCCCTGGAGGTGAAGAGAGAAGGGTTCGGCACAATTTATATATACAGTCAAATAATATCAAAGCGGTAAAAGCAGCATTTAGCACATTAGGCTCAAACATGTAAAAATCAGATAAAGCCAAATATAACAATTTATCTAAGCTTGAATTTCTAACCCTGAACCAGTGGTTCTGGGTTTAAAAAATAGGAGATCCCCAGCAGAGTCGCCAGAGCTGTCACACCTCCTTTTTCCGCGCCCGCGAGGGTGCGTGGGAGTTTTTCTAATTAAAGGACAGTCGAAACGGGATTTATTTCTTTATTTCAGAGTCGCCACTTGGGAGATTTAGGGTGTCCCAAGTCACCAATTTTAATCCCGAACCGAGGAAAAGCATGACTCTGTATTACAGTCCGCAAACCAGAAATCCGGATAAGAAATTCTGTTAACCCGGGAGAAGGTGTTAGGCATTCTCGAGTTCCGTGGTTCTAGCACGGTCGCTCAACTGTTATATTTGGCTTGATTATCTGATTTTATACAAATATGGACTCATGTGCAAGTTTTATCTTTTTACCGCTTTCATTATTATATTTTTTAAAGAATGTGAACATCGTTTAAAAACATGTCTTTGGATTGGGTCACATAAAATGCATCCACGATCCGGAACATATTTTTATTCAATTTTTTGGGATTTGGATTTGGGTCGCATAAATGCATACCCGTGTTTAAGAATGTATTATTATTATATCGCGCCTAAAGCAATTAGCGATTTATTACTTTGGGGTAGGGCCGTGAAATTTGCTAAAACGACTCCTCCTTAATTCTAAGCAATTAAATGTACATTTATTGAGGGCCCCGCAATCTATACATTTTATTAAGCGAGGCTCATCTCATTTATTTTCCTAAATGGATAAATCTTAAAGCGACTACATTTTGCTATTTAAAATTAGTCTCTAAAATGAATAAAGAAAATCCTAATTAATTACATTTTTTTTATTATTATTATTATTTAAGAAAACATGACACGCTAATTGCTTGATTCATACAAATATTGATGAAAAAGGAATTTTATTCTTAATTTCGAAAATTATAAATTAAATAAAATTTCAACAACTAATATTCAAAATAAACAAATATAGCTAGATTAAAACTTAGCATTGTTATTTTTTTAAAAAAATATTATTGAGATTAATTATTCACAATCATTTGAAACTAAATTTAACCATAATTACTAAAGCTTATTAGAAAGTTTATTAGACTTAAACGTTCTTCTAATCTTGCTTAAGCTCAAGTCATGCCTTAATGCCTAATTTACGATGTTTAATTTAAATTCGTGTCTTAGCTAAATTTAGCTACTTGTTCATGATCAACCTATAATCTTGAAGCCTTCATAACTAGTGAATTAACCTATTTTTGCCGAACCGATTTATTACAGACTAACTTATGATATTATTTTCTTATTCCAGTTATTATTTAGTAATTCATGAAATAGCTTAAATACAATCAACAAAAGGAACAAAGAAAAAAAACGAAATTAAAACTTCAAATTTTCATTCTTCATATGTATTCACGCTTCATATTTCGGATTACAATAACCAGCTTTTCAGTTGTGTACCTGATATTGGAAGCAAAAGAAAATGAATATGAGAATCAGCAGCAGCAGTAAAATCAGTACAACACAGCAACAATAGCCCAGCAACAGTAACAACCCAGTAACGGACCGGTGGAGTAGTAATCCCAAAAAAACAAAAAGCTTCCAGCTTTGATGAAACAACAATTAATTCTGATTTCAAACAACAAAAGAAAGCAGAATATTTTTTTTTAGTTTTTTTTTATTTGAAAGCTTAAATATTTTTCGGAATTTTCTATCTCTTAAATGTTCAGCTCTTTTCTCTCTCTTATTTTCAGATTTGTTTCTCTCTCTCGTATCTGTGTATTTTTTTCTATCTCTCTGTATTCTCCTATTCTGATTTCAAGACTTCTTCTTATAACTCATCCCATAAACCTTTCAATTAATTAAAATCCATACTTTTTCTCTACTCAACCCATTATCTTCTCACTCATCCCCATTACATTAAATAAACATATCACACCACCCCATTTCATTTTGTCCCCCATGCCTAACATAAAATAATGCAAGATTCCCCCTTTAAATTAAATCTTGTCCCCCCTTTACATTAAATAACCATATCACAACTCACCCCATTTTATTTTGTCCCCCATGCTTCATATAAACAATTACAAAATGTACAATTCCTAAACTACCCCTCTGACCCTATTGCAAATTACTATTTTACCCCTGAAAGTACTATAAATTACCAAACTACCCATCAGCTATAACACATCAATTAATCAAACTTAACCAAAATATAGACAATATGATCAATTTCTAACAATGTTCAAACAACAATATGAACACGGATGAGCATCATAACAACAATATCACATGAACACGATTTTAACAACATTTCAACAACAAATCACATGAACACAAATTGAACAACAAAGAACAACTAAAATTTGATTGAACAATATTTTAGCAACAAACAATCCTATTTTCGAATTCAACAACTTCAACAAACAAGTATGTTTAGATTTCTAACTTCAATCATATTGAATTTAAATTAATTCTAACAATATTACAACCAACAATTCCTATATTAAACTTTATGAGACAAATTCAAGAAATAATCACAAATGGTAAACAAGAAATCAAGCTATATAAATTTCGGATTCAAGAACAATCAAACAAAGTATAAACATGAATTAAATCTATTTTAAACAACAAACATGATGGATTTAAACGATTAAACCAACATATTTCTCTAACACAACTAAATTCTTTAAACAAATAACAAGATCGACGAAGAAACAATTATGAACTTAAACTTGAACTTAACAATATTAACAATTTCTAACAATACATAAACACATGAAACAAATTGAAGAAATATTTAATTAAATTTCAATTTGTATCTAACAAACATCAAACTAACAAATATTCACTTAAACAATAATACAAACATGACATGAATATGAAAACAACTAATTAAACTTCTATTTTGAAATCTGAAAATTAATTTAACAAACAACATGAACACACTAGAAAATTATTTCAATGATGAACAACGAACAAAACAAGGATTAAATCATTTAACGATTTTCGATCCGGAAAATATCAAACAAAAATATGGACAAAAATAAAACTCAAAAACTACTAACCGGATCGAAACGACGAACAACGACCAAACAAACAATGAACTTGACGATGAACTCACGACGTACAGGATCTTGACTCGACGAAAAACCCTCGACCTTTGACAAACCGAAGAAGACGAAGGGAAGATGAAGCATTGTCCGGCAGCCCAATGGCGAAGAACAACGCAGCAGCTGTTTGGGACGACGAAGAAGAAAGCAGAAGCAGCTGAAACGCAGCGGGGAAGCAGCCATAGTCGAGCAAACTCGAGCTTCAATGGCGGATAAGGCTGGACGACGAGGGCAGCGACGGGGAGCTTGGTGTTGAAGATGATGAGCGTGATGCAGCAGCTCGGAGACAGAAACAGTCGCGGAAATCTCAACTGTGGGCTTTCATGGTGGAGCTCGACGGACTGGTTGTTGGTTGTCGAAGACGAAGCAACGACGGGGTTGGAGAAGGTAGTTGGTTCGGTCGCGTTCGGAGGTCGTTTGGTTGAGCCGGGGTCGTGAGGGTGACGTGCGTGTGTGTGTGTGAGTGTGACGTTGGGCAGCCATGGTTGAGCTTTGAGGGGGAAGCCATGGATGACCTTGGAGAAACTTGAGGAAGAAGAAGAAGATAGGAGGGGGGCGGATGACTTCTTAGTCTTTTTAGGGTTTTTTCTTCTTTTTTTTTTCTTTTGTTTTGTGTTGTAAAATGTAAGACAAAGGGGTTTGGGTCTTTTGGGTTATGGACCTGGGTCGACCCAGTTCGAAATGGACTGGGTCGTAGGGAAGATTGGGCCATTTTTTGGGCCTGTGGCTTGAAATTGAAGAAGAGGCCCAATTCCGACTTTCTTTATATTTTCGCTCTCTTTTCTTCTTTTATTTTTCTAAAACTAAATTATAAAAATACTTAAACTATTATTAAGAACTAAATTAAGTTATAAAAGCGCAAATTAACTCCCAATAACAATTAACGCACAATTAAGTATTAATTAAGCATAAAATCGTATATTTGGACATTAAATGCTAGAAATGCAAACGATGCCTATTTTGTAATTTTTAATTTTTGTAAAACAAATTTAATTACTAACAATTGTAGAATTAAATCCTACATGCAAAATGCGACATATTTTTGTATTTTTTATTAATTTAGCAAATAAACACGCACAGAAAAATACAAATAATTATTCAAAATATCACAAAATTGCACACCAAAGAAAAATCATTTTATTTTTGAATTTTTTGGGAGTAATTCTCATATAGGGAAAAAATCACGTGCTTACATGAAGTTCTGATATTTTAGACCCTTACAGTATTTCCAGTCGTTTTTCAATTTTTCAGATCTCCTCCCCCTAAAAAAAATTCAGAAAATGATGCTTTTATACATGGGTGTTAGTGCAGCAGAAATGGGTTTCAAATTTTGCTCTTCAATCCCTCTTCAACTTTCGTTTTTGCTTAAAAATCCTCAGTTCAAAAATTCAATTTCATTTTAGTCCCAAAGTCAGCTTCTAAGAAGCTTCCCATTTCTATTACAGAAAGATTCCTTAAGCCTAAGTTCCTAAACTATCCCTTAAGCACCTGAAAATTAGCCCAAAATTCATGGGTCAAGTTGACCCAATAATTAAACCAAAACACATATGGGTCAGAATGCCCCGACTCAATTTGGTATGAGTCTGTAGACCCCAATTACACATTCCTTCTTGGGCTTTTGATTCTTCATAACCCAATTCAAGATCAAACTCAGAAAAACCAATGGGCTAAACGAAATTGCCCCCAGTGAGAAACACCTATTTAGACCAGTGAGAAACACCACTATCCCGAGCTCAAGCCGAAATTGGTATTCGTCGTGGATTCTTGGTGAAAACCAGTGAGAAACACCTATTTAGACCCTAACCGGTCATGGAGACTTGAAGAAGTCAAGAAATTTTGCTTTTTGTTTCTCTGCCCCTTTTTGGATTTGAAATTGGCTCCGCTTTGTGGCGATTCGAGGGATATTAGTTAGGGATTGGGAAAGGGGAGGTTGAGGGGGTTCTATGGTGAGATTTTGAGGCTGGTCCGAGGCGGCGGCGCCGGGCTCGAGGCGGCGCCGCCGGGCTTGAGGCGGCGGGGAATGGTGGCGGCGTTAGGGTTTGGGTGGTGTCTTTGAGAGTGAGTTGAGAGAGAGACGATGAGAGGGGGGGTTAGAGGGGTTTGGTCACTATTATACATATCAAACCCCACTTCCGGACCGTTAGATCAACAGAGATCAACGGTCCTGATTTAGTCTGTTAAAACGGGATTGTTTTGGTTAAGTGGAGACCAGACCGTGTGGGAAACGAATTTGGGCCTCAATTAAATGGGTTTCAAGGGAAAATTAATTGGGTTGGAGACTTGGAATTAGATAAAGCGCAAAAATCTGATTTAATTCCTCTTTTGCTTTCTTTTCTTTTCATTTCCCTTTTTTCTAATTTCTTTTAAATTAAAATTAAAAATAAACCTAAATTAATCCCTAATCAAATCATCCTATCAAATTAAATTAATTAACTCTAGCTGACAATTACCACAAATAATTAAGAACCAAAAATGGAAAAACAACCAATATTCCAAAATTAAAATTAAAAAACGCAAAAATAAACTATTTTTTGTGATTTTTCCATTTCTATGGGACAATTAAATTACTAATTAATTTTAAAAATATAAGATTAAATCCTAAATGCGAATGCAACATATTTTTGTATTTTTATAATTTAAACAAAATTAACATGCGCAGACAAAAATGCAAACAATGTACGAAAAATACTACAAAAATCTACGAAATTGTAAAATAATGGGAAAATTTATTTTTATTGAATTTATGGGAGTAATTCATATAGGGAAAAAATCACATGCTCACAGCTACCCTTCTTTGCTCGAAAACACGAAGAGTTTTCGTGCAAAGATAAAGTGAGCGGATACGAGCGGATTTTTGCCCATTTGAATACTCTGTGGGAAGCATTTTTGAAAGATTTGACCGCACTCTGCTTCTGAGGTTTCCTACATATCCTTGGCTATAAAAGAATCAGGTCAGTATAGTTTGGGAAGTTTTGGTAGCTGGGACTACCCTGAAGCTGTGATTTCACTGTTGCTGCTGCTGCCGCTACTGCTTACTGAACTCCTTATTACACCTGACAAAATAAAAAAGAACTAGACTAAATTATGATCTAAATGTTACAAAAATACTATCTATATCCTCAAACTTAATCTTGCGATTTATGTTGCCTTGTTGACTTGTATTTTCTAGATGAAGTCCCTTTGTTGCCAACTTGAATTGTGATCTGAGACACTTTCCCTTTTCTTCAGGTGGACGCCTGATTGCTGAACTCGAATTATAATCTGAGATGATTTCCTTTTCTCCAGGTTGACGCCTGATTACCGGCACTTAAATTGTTTCCCTTCCTTAAAACTGGTGTTGTTCTCTCTTGCTCTCTAGGTGGTCGCCTGATTACCAAAACTTGAACTGTATTCCCTTGCTCTCCAGGTGGGCGCCTGATTGCCAAAACTTGAACTACATTCCCGTGCTCTCCAGGTGGGCGCCTAATTGCCAAAACTTGAACTGTATTCCCGTGCTCTCCAGGTTGGCGCCTGATTGCCAAAACTTGAACTGTATTACCGTGCTCTCTAGGTGGGCACCTCATTGCCAAAACATTGAACTATATTCACGTGCTCTCCAGGTGGGTGCCTCATTGCTGAACTTGAACTGTATTCTTGTGCTCTCCAGGTGGGCGCCTGATTGCCAAAACTTGAATTGTATTCCCTTGCTCTCCAGGTGGGCGCCTGATTGCCAAAACTTTAATTGTACTCCCTTGCTCTCCAGGTGGGCGCCTGATTGCCAAAATTTCAATTGTATTTCCTTGCTCTCCAAGTGGGCGCCTGATTGCCGAAACTTGAACTGTATTCCCTTGCTCTCCAGGTGGGTGCCTGATTGCCGAAACTTTAATTGTATTCCCTTGCTCTCCAGGTGGGCGCCTAATTGCCAAAACTTTAATTGTACTCCCTTGCTCTCCAGGTGGGCGCCTTATTGCCAAAACTTCAACTGTATTCCCTTGCTCTCCAGGTGGGCGCCTGATTGCCGAACCTTGAATTGTTCATCTGAAACTGCTGCCTTTGAACCTGATTACAACAAAACAAACAAAATAAAAGAAATTTTCCTGCCCCAGTTTGGTGCTGGGTGCATCTATGAGTATTAATTGAATCATGTCACCAAATATCTCTATGAATTTGAAAGCTAAATTTCATTATCCATGAGGGTCCTAAGAACTCCTAGTTAAATGATAGTTTTACATCTAAATTATATCTTCTAAAGGTATGACTCCCACTAAACCTTGTTATCTAAGAGGGTCTTAAAACTACATCCCATTATCCAGGAGGGTCCTGAAAATAAAAAATCAAGTCTTATCTTAAGAGTGACAGCTTTTACGGCTGAATTATACTACCCTACAGCAGAACCTACGCTAAATCTTGTTATCTAATGGAAATCTTAAATCTAAGTCCCATTATTCAGGAAGGTCTTGAAAGCTCTTAATTGAATCCTATCTCAAGCATTCAAATTTTGAAGCCAATTTATATTCCTTTAGGGTACATTTATGCTAGATTTTGATACTCATGATTGTTTTGAATTTTAAACTAGGTCCCATTTTCCAGGGGGGTCCTGAGAATTTATGATCAAACCTGTCTGGTGCTTGTTTTCCCTTACGAAGGGATTTTCCAAAACAAATGAAATTTTCTGCCCCTGTTTCAATCAAAGAAAAATTTTATCAGTTTAATATGTGGTGTTTAGTTTGTGGAATTCTTGCTGAAGGTGGCCTCTCCGCTGCCGTGCTCTGCTTTGATTGACTTCCCCAAACTAGCCAAGAACCGCTTGACTTTCCGACTGACTTTCAACCCCCATGACCTTGGATGACCCGAGTGTTCTATACCTAAATCGTTGTGTTACATCTCTGACTCCTCTTTTTGAACCTCTGCATTTCCCACAAAATTACTAACCATTTCACTGGTGGAACTTCCACTGACCTTTTATATCCTATTTCACATCATACTATCTTTAGCAATGCCTTGACCTCCATGTGCTTTGTGCAACTTTAGAAGTTGGTAGTGAGCTTTGAAATCCTTTCTTATTGCTTAAACGGAACTGACATTGGAAACATCTTAGAGAAATAAACTTATAAGAAATGAAATGCAATGACTTTGAGAGTTAGGGATAAGAAAAATCCAAAATTGGAAGACTGTCTGAAAGGGAAAAAGAAAAGAAACTTATCTGAGTGGAGCAGCCGGCACCAATGATCATGACATGCATTTCGGATTAATCGGCCCAGTCTATCCAACCAATCAACTTTCAGTGGCCGTACTTTACGCCTCGAGATCTTCAAAACTCAATTTCTTCACCAAAAACTTGTCCTTGTTCGGCTTGCGGTGCCCCTAAGGGTTTTCACCAACAAACCTCTCTCATTTGTTTATATCTTAACTCATTGTTGCCTTAAGGTGCCCGTGAAGGTTTTCACCGATAAGACTCTCTCATTTTTTATTTCTCTCAGCTTTCGTCGCCTTACGGTGCCCGCGAGGGTTTTCACCAATAAGACTCTCTCATTTTTTATTTCCTTGTTTGGACCGGAATGTTGTCCCTGATATGAATTACCTTTACTTGCTCGACTTGGAAGCTCTGGAAGACTGATCGGAAGGTCTTTCTTCGGACCGTAATGTGGGCTTTTGGATAGGTTTAGAAAGAAAGGGTATCAAAAGTCTCAAAACAATTCAAATGGGTTCAAGATTACAACTTTCGGAATCAGATTTCTTACAACAACCACAACTTATGCCCCAGTTCCTTTGCTTTGGGACTTTTGAATTTTACTTTGATGGGACCGAACCGTGAGGCTGCCTACGTACCCTTAAAAGGAATCAGGTCGAACGTAGTTCATGTCATAGAAATTGCTTTGTTGTTGTGACTCTCTCATTCCTCTTTCTTCTTCTTTATTTTTCTTTTCTTCTTCCTTTTCTCTTTTTGTTGTTTTGTTGTTGTTCTTTTCTTTCTTCTTTTTATCTACTTTTTTTTCAATTTTCATTTTTCCTTTTCTCTCTTTTCCTTTACTTATCTTTCGCTCTTACGTTTCTGCTCTTTGCTACTGATTCCAAAGAAGGGTACGAAAGGAAATAAATAAGGCTCAAAGGGGGTAACAAAGGATAAAGTGTTTAAATATCAGAACAAAATGCCTTCGTCATTCCAATCTTCAAAACATGCCAAGTACAAACAAACACAATTTAACCAAAGAAATCATACATAAGATTTTTTGACTGCATCAGAATTGATAGCCATTTCTACATATTTGCCTTCTATATCTGTTAATTACAAAGCACCATTGGACAACACTCTCGTTACGATGAACGGCCTCTGCCAATTTGGGGCGAACTTGCCTTTGGCCTCAGCCTGATGTGGAAGGATACGTCTCAACACTTGCTGACCCACTTCAAACTTTCGTGGACGCACCTTCTTATTATATGCTCTTGCCATTCTCTGTTGATACAACTGGCCATGATACACTGCTGCCAATCTTTTCTCATCGATCAAACTAAATTGTTCCAGGCAGGTTTTGACCTACTCATCATCATCAATTTCGGCTTCAGCGACAATTCGAAGGGATGGGATATCAACTTTCACGGGTATCACAGCTTCAGTGCCATATACCAACAATTAAGGAGTTGTCCCTACTGAAGTGCGAACAGTAGTGCGATAACCCAACAATGCAAAGGGCAACTTTTCATGCCACTGCCTGGAACGCTCCACCATTTTTCGAAGTATCTTCTTTATGTTCTTGTTGGCTGCCTCGACTGTTCCGTTTGCCTTTGGGCGGTATGGGGTGGAATTGCGATACATAATCTTAAACTGCTGACATACCTCTTTCATCAAATGACTATTGAGATTAGCACCATTATCTGTGATGATTACCTTTGGTATCCCGAACCGACAAATGATATTTGAGTGAACAAAATTGACCACTGCTTTCTTGGTCACAGACTTGAAAGTTTTAGCTTCAACCTACTTGGTGAAATAATCAATGGCTACTAGAATGAACCTGTGCCCATTGGATGTTGCTGGCTCAATCGGTCCAATGACATCTATGCCCCAAGCAACAAAAGGTCATGGTGCAGACATTGTGTGCAATTCAGATGGCAGAGAATGAATCAAATCTCTATGTACTTGGCATTGATGACATGTATGCACAAAACTGATACAATCTCGCTCCATGGTGAGCCAATAATAACCTGCTTGGAGAATCTTCTTTGCCAGAACATACATACTCATATGCGGTCCACAGACTCCAGAACGTACTTTGGTCATGATAGTTGTGGCTGTCTAGAATCTATGCATCTTAACAATCCAAGATCTGGAGTTCTTTTGTACAAAACTCCTCCACTAAAGAAAAATCCACTTGCCAAACGACGAATTGTTCTCTTTTGATCACTTGTGGCTTGTACCGGATATACTCCCATGTATTCCCTGATGTCGTGGAACTATGACTCACCATCAAGTTCTTCTTCTACCATGTTACAGTAAGCGTGCTGACCATGGACTTGAATATGCAAAGGGTCAATATAAGCCTTATCTGGGTGATGTAACATTGATTCCAGAGTAGCCAAAGCATCGGCAACCTCATTATGGATCCTTGGAATATGCATGAACTCTTCTGATCGAAACCACTGACAAAGATCATGCAAACATTGTCGATATAGTATGAGTTTCAAATCTTGTGTTTCCCATTCTCCCTGAATTTGGTGCACTAGAAGGTCCGAGTCTCCCAAGACCCAGACTTCCTGGACACCTATGTCGGCAGCTAACCTCAAACCCAAAATGCATGCCTCGTACTCAGCCATGTTGTTAGTACAATAGAAATGAAACTGAGCCGTAACAGGGTAGTGATGCCCTGTTTCAGAAATAAGTACAACTCCTATCCCAATGCCTTTCATGTTAGCAGCTCCATCAAAGAAAAGTTTCCAAACTGGCTCTTCAACTTGTTCCAACTCATCAATGTGCATTACCTCTTCATCAGGGAAGTAAGTCTTCAAAGGCTCGTATTCTTCATCCACTGGATTCTCGGCCAAATGGTCGACCAATGCCTGGGCTTTCATCGCAGTCCGAGTCACATAGATGATGTCAAATTCTATTAGCAAGATCTTCCAATCTGCGAGCCTCCCTATAGGCATAGGCTTTTGAAAGATATACTTTAGCGGATCCAAACGAGAGATGAGATAAGTAGTGTAAGATGGCAAATAATGCTTCAACTTCTGTGCTACCCAAGTTAGGGCGCAACATGTCCTTTCCAAGTGAGTGTACTTAACCTCAAAAGATGTGAACTTCTTGCTAATATAATAAATGGCCTGCTCCTTCCTACCAGTGATGTCATGCTGACCCAACACATAGCCAAATAAATTATCCAGGACCGTCAAATATAGAATCAAAGGTCTTCCCGGTTCTGGTGGCACCAACATAGGTGGGTTTGACAAGTACCCTTTTATCTTATCAAATGCTTCGTCACACTCATCTGTCCACTTGATAGCAACATCCTTCTTCAGTAGTTTGAAGATAGGCTTGCAAGTTGTCGTAAGCTGAGCAATAAACTTGTTGATGTAGTTCAACCTCCCTAATAAACTCATCACCTTAGTCTTGTTCCTTGGGGGTGGAAATTCTTGGATAGCTTTGATCTTTGACGGGTCCAATTCAATACCTCGATGACTGACTATGAATCCCAACAGTTTTCCAGATGGCACCCCGAATGCGCACTTTGCAGGATTGAGCTTAAGATTGTACTTGCGAAGCCTTTGGAAGAACTTTCTCAAATCTTCGACATGGTCAGACTGCTTTCTAGACTTTATGATTACATCATCCACATAAACCTTGATCTACTTATGTATCATCTCATGGAATATGGTCGGCATTGCCCTCATGTAAATTGCCCCAGCATTTTTCAAACCGAAAGGCATGACCCGGTAGTAGTATGTTCCCCATGGCGTGATGAATGCCGTTTTTTATGCATCCTCCTCATCCATTAGGATCTGATGATAGCCCGCATAGCAATCCACAAAAGACCCAATCTCATGTTTGGCACAATTATCAATCAAAATGTGGATGTTTGGCAGTGGGAAGTTGTCTTTTGGACTTGCCTTGTTGAGATCACGGTAATCAACACACAGTCTAGTCTTACCATCCTTTTTTGGCACTGGCACAACATTGGCTAACCAAGTGGGATACCACATGACTCGAATGACTTTTGCATCGAACTGCTTTGTGACCTCTTCTTTGATCTTTACACTCATTTCGATTTTGAACTTCCTCAACTTCTGTTTGACGGGAGGAAATGTCGGGTCAGTGGGCAACTTGTGAACCACCAAGTCAGTGCTTAGACCCGGCATGTCGTCATATGACCATGAAAAAATATATTTGTACTCAAACAATGCTTTAATCATCTCTTCCCTGAGTTGCGGTTCAAGATGGACACTTATCTTAGTTTCTCTGATATTATCTGGGTCCCCTAAATTGATTGCTTCGGTATCACTCAGGTTGGGCTTGGGTTTTTCTTCAAAATGGCTTAATTCTTTACTAATCTCTTCAAAGGCCTCATCCTCATCGTATTCTGATTCATCATTACACTCTATTTCTTGAATTATTATTTTATAATTAGATTGGCTTTTAAGACTGGGACGAAGATTCTTCATGCATGTCATGTCATTGAAACCAGCATGAAAAGAACTGTACAAGGAAGAAAAGAAAAAAAATAAAACTATCAGGAATGATGAAAAAAAAGGAAATTGCATTTAATTGAAACCAAAAGATAACAAGATTTATACATCCAAACGGACGGAACATAGAATCTGAATTACAACCCCAAAATAATCTAGAAAAACTGAAAGAAAATCAAAGAAAACTACCAAAACACCTTCCGGGTAGGGAGAGGAGTAATTTCCCAATTGTTGATCTTTACACTAGGCCCGACAAATTGCACATCCGCCTTGCTGGAACCTTCTCCAACTTCCACCATGTTTACATCATCGAACAACCTTTCGAACATTTCAATAAACTCTTCATCAAGACCAACCACAGAACTGGAAACTGTTGTTACTAGGCGCCTCTTGGTGCCAGGCTTGACAAACGATCTGGAGAGACATGGGACTGGCTTTGGGAGGATTCATGCCCTCTGTTTCAATTTTCTGGCTCTTTTCACCTCTGCGGCTGTGGACTTGAATTTCAAACCAAATGTATCCAAGTTTTTAGGGAGAGACACCGGTTGTACTATACCTTGCAGAGATGCACCCAAACCCTTACAAGGTACAAAACCATTTTTCAACATTTCAAAAGCCATAATGACTGATGTGGCGGTTACCCTCGGGATTGGAACGCATTTCCCTTCTGGAATTTTCTCGACTAATACTGTGTCAAAAACCTGATAGACCCAAGGTCCCTTGTCGTCTTCAACCTCAATGAACGGAACAATGGCATCACTGGGAACACACAAATTATCTTCGTCGTGCACAAAGATTTCCTGTCTATCCCATTCAAAGTTGACATTTGATGCAGAGTAGAAGGGACTGCTTTGGCAGCATGAATCCAGGGTCGACCTAACAGCAGATTGTAGGAAACAGCCACATCCAGCACCTGGAATTCCATGGTGAATTCAACTGGTCCTATTGTCAGCTCAAGGATTATATCACCGACTGAATCTTTCCCCCCACCGTCAAATCCCCGCACGCAGATAATGCTCTTGTAAATCCTTTCATCATCCACTTTCAACTTGTTCAGAGTGGAGAGAGGGCAAATGTTCGCACTAGAACCATTGTCAACTACTACCCGGGTAACCACAGAATCTTTGCATTTCACTGTAAGATAGAGGGCTCTATTGTGCTCAGTACCCTCCACGGGCAACTCATCATCAGAAAAAGTGACTCTGTTTACCTCAAATATCTTGTTGGCTGTCTTTTCCAAATAGTTTACTGAGATTTTGTCAGGTACATGGGCCTCATTCAGGATTTTCATCAAGGCCCATCGATGCTCGTCTAAATGGATTAACAATGACAATAGTGAAATCTGAGAAGGCGTCTTCCTCAAGTACTCCACAATGGAATAGTCATGCACCTTCATCTTTCTCAAAAATTCTTCTGCCTCTTCTTCGATCATAGCTTTCTTCACTAGCACTGGGTTATCTTTGGAGGTTTTAGCTTTTCTTAACTCCTCGGGGGCAAAGCATCTCCCCGACCGAGTCAATCCATGGGTCTCATAGACTTCTTCTTTAACTTCTTTTCCTTTGTAATTCATTGTCACCACTTCATAATTCCACGGGATAGCCTTGTTGTTGACCATTGATAACTGGGTTACAGGTTTGATAATGACAGGATCTATGTGGGCACCCTCCACAATTACGACAGGCTTGTTCGTCACCCCTGGCACAACCACTTTTGCTTTTTCTTGTTTCACTACAACATCACTTGAGGACCCCTTCTTGACTACTGCAGATGGTTCACTATTTGTCCCGCTCAACTTGATTACTGACATCTCACTTGTTAATTTTTCAACCGGCTTTACCTCACTGGATCGGATCATCATGACGGTCTGCGAAGGCTTTTTGAGCTCCCCTTCTTTATGTGCTATCTCGATCATGTTTGTCTCTTGATGGGTCGGCAACGATTTCTAGTTGATATTGGGTGCCTCTGGAGCTTGGACTTCAATCCGATTTATATAAATGAGCTCTTGGATAGAATTTTTCAATTGCTAGCATTTCTCCATGTCGTGCCCCGGAGCACCAGAACAATATTCGCAACTTACAGAATAATCAAGATTTCTCGGGGGGAGGACTTGGCAATTTTGACTCGATCGGCCTCAACATATCCAATTGTCTCAGCCTGTGGAACAAACTAGTATAGGACTCTCCCAATGGAGTGAAGGTTTTCTTCTTCTGCAACCTCTCATTCTTAAATGCTTGATTGGGCCGAAAAGTTGGTCTAGTAGGGTTTTGGTAGGCTCGTGGGGGTAGGTAGGAATTTTGTGGAGCCGGGTAGATATTTTGTGGGGCTGGCACACTCCATTGTGCATGGGCGGGGGGTTGGCTGTATGCTTGGTCATGGTGGACAGAAAAATAAGGGTATGGTGATGGGTAGTAGTGTTGGGGCGGATTATACGGGGTATGGGGGTAGGTTTGGTGGTGGGGTCGAAGCTAATTATAGTGGTGAGGTGAGCCCCTGGGTCCGAACCAAGCTCCTGAATCAATCGTTGCTACATCCTCTTTCTTCTTCTTTCTAATTACTCCCCCAGTTTCACTTTGAATGGCCAGGGTGGTTGCCTTAATAGCTGAATATCTCATGATTTTGTTTGACTTGAGCCCTTCTTCTACCATACCACCCATCTTCACCACTTCATTGAAGGACTTGCCTATAGCTGTACCAGATGACCGTAATAAGTAGGTTCTAAGGCATGCAGAAAATAATCCACCATTTCACTTTCTTTCATTGGAGGGTCAACCCTTGCTGCCTGTTCTCTCCACCGAAAACCATACTCCCTGAAACTCTCATTGTGATTTTTCTCAATCTTTGTCAAGGATTGACGATACGGAATAATCTCGAGATTGTACTAGAAGTGACAAGCGAATGCTTGGCCTAGATCATCCCATGTATACCATCTTTCGTGATTCTGCCGAGTGTACCACTCCAGCGCCGAACCACTTAGACTCTGACTAAAATATGCCATTAGTAACTCGTCTTTCCCGCCAGCTCCCCTCATTTTGCTACAGAAACCTCTCAAGTGTGCCACTGGATCACCATGTCCATTATACAAATCAAACTTGGGCATCTTAAACACTGCCGACAATTGAACATCTGGAAATAGACATAGATCTTTGTAAGCCATGCTTACCTGACCTCCCAATCCCCGTATTTCTCTGAATGACTGTTCCAGGCTTTTAACTTTCCTGAACATCTCATCCTGTTCGGGATTTTTAGATAGTTTCTCAGTTTCCACATGAGATCAAAACGAGGAGTGTAGGAATAGGGTTTTAGAGCTTTGAAAGTGGGATCCGGAGGGTAATATTGGTTATCATGGGCTTGGAATAAGGGCTCGGTGGAGGATCTGTGGAGTGTAGTGGGTAGGGCTGCCACGAAGACAGGAGTGGCTGGTGGAGAAGGGTATGAAACTAGTTTGGGTGGTGGAGCTTGTGATGTTTGGGAGTTGGTGCTCTGGTAGTGATGGTAAATGGGAAAGCTCAGGGACGAATCGATAGCAGGAGGTTCCTGGGACTGAGCCAATGGCGGGATGAAGGAAGGGTTGGCGGGGTAAGCTAGTAGTGGTTGCCCTTTTGCCCATGCCTGGTACATTTCGGTCATCTGTTGTTTCAACTTATACATCTCTTCTTTCAAATTGACATCCGGCTCATCCATCTCTCTCGAAGGATCGATAACACTCGCATCAAGTTCTTGATTAGCCATGATCAACTTATTTTTGGACCGGGTGTTGTATGGGTGAGTTTCCATAATGCCAAACAAACTAACCACCTTCCTGTACTGAATTGTCAACAACAAACTTGTTAGTGATCAGAGCTTAACAGATAGGCAACCGCACATTTGGAAAATGAATGCACCTAAGCAGTTAACTGTTTCTATTATGCATTTGATCGGTTGCTTGCGTCATCCCAGCTTTCCAATTGTAACTTCTTCTTCTTTCTTTTTCACTCATGCCTCTCTCTGCTTGTTTTTATTCTCTCATTTCTCTCTCTTGTTTTTCCATTGTTTCCTTCCCTCGATTTCTTTGTTTTCTTTCTTTTTTCTTTTCTTCTTGTTTTTCCTCTTTTTTTAATTTTTCTACTTTTTCTTTTTTTTTTCTTTTGGTTATGATCGAATCCTATGGAGATTGCCTACATATCATGACCCCGCATGAATCAGACCAAGCGTAGTTCTGGGGGATAAGTGTAAAAATAAATAATAAAACATTTTGGGATTTTCAAATTTCTCATAAAAAGAAAATGCTTTGACTACAACGACTCAAAAACTAACAGACTCGAAAAGGAAACTAAGGAACTCTGATGGAAAGATGAAACTACAGACTCGAAAACAAACTGACAGACACCAATGAAAATCATGAATACATCAATGCCTCAACTGCTCCTGGGGCCCGCGGGACATCATTCGGTCTCGCCACGGGCCTACGCGCCAAATCCCTTGGAGATGATAGAGATCTTCCATTATCTGGGGGACAAAGGTCATTATAGTGTCAAAGAACATGGATCTAGTCATGTCCTCACAAATACTGCATTTCATCGCGATGTAGTCGGCGGTCCTTCTGACCCTTTCTCTTATGACGCCCTTTTTTTGCAACAAACACCCAATCTGCTGAGCCCTAGCTTCCAGAGTTTGTTCAGCTATATGATTTTGTTCTCGGAGTTGTTGCAGATCTCTTTCTAATTGTGCCATTACTGCATAATAGTGTTCTCTTTCTACTTTAAAGTCTTTTGCCTGCTTAGTCATTTTGTTCTCAAGGACGGTGATCTTTTTCTTCAACCCCACAACCTCATTGTCATATCTCTCTTTTAACTGTTTAACAAAGCCCGCTCGTTCCTCCGCACTCTTAGCCAATTTTGTTCGAGCCCTTGCTAGTTCACCCTCGGCCTTATTCAAATCAAAACCATACTCACTCACCTTCTGCCTAAGGTTATTTATAAGCTTTTCATCTTTTGCACTTCTGGCGGGGTTTTTGGCTGCTATTTTCATTTCCCGAATATGGGCTCGGAGGGCATCATTTTCTTTGGCTAGCTTTTTCTTTTCGCCCTCATCCGCGGCGGCTTGCAAACCGTTCTCAAGCTGAAGATCCCTGACTTGTTTTTCTAACTTGGCTATTGTGGCCTTGTATTCATTTTCTTTGACCAACCAGTCCCATTGCGTTTGTGACGCCTTGACAAATTCTTTAAGATGGGGTCTTTTGGACGGCCTTCCAAACTCAATTTCCCATTTATACCAAGCAAGGTACCCTGGTGAAACTTCACCTTTGGATAGATCGCGCACACAGGTATTTGCCATAATGTACTGACACCCGCTCCAAATCTGGCGGACTGCTGCTTCATGAAACTGACCATCAAGACCAATCTCGACTACCTGAGCATTAAGGTCTTCATCTTTTAGAACTATTTGACATCTCCCCAACCGTCTCAAAACCTGGTATGGGGCATAAGGCTGGATACTTCTGAGACCCATCAGGAGGAAGTGAGGTACGGTAGCTAGCATGTATACGATTTCATCTATAGGAAGCCACTCGAACGTCCATTCTATTTTGTCTGCAATGATGGAATGGAGATGTGATATCCATTCTGTGACCCCTTCTGGCAGGCTAAACCCGTCGACCCTTGTATAAAATTCCTCTATGCAGTTTTTCTCTGTCGGCCCATAGCTCATGTATTGAGGACGATGGCATAGATGTTCAATCATCCACATCTGTAGCAACAAGTTGCACCCTTCAAAAAAATCTCCTCTGGCTTTGCAGGCTGTGAGAGCGCGGAAGATTTCAGACACTATCATGGGTGTGAGGGTGCTTTTGGCCTGAGTAAGCAAAGTGCTGACGAACCTGGCTATCCGTATATCGATATTTCCATCTTTCCTAGGAAACACCAAAAGAACCAAGAATACCACCATAAAAGCAAAGCACTTGTGTTCTTCCCATTTGAGGCGATTCCCTTTGCTACAAATTTTGTTTTCTAGATTGTTAAACCCTCATATGTGTTTGTATC